>NC_133122.1:36445889-36632520 GCF_033568475.1 Henckelia pumila
TAGTATTATAAGATCTTTTTATTATTAAAATTAGCAAAAATGGTATAATATTATGGAGGTAGTGTGATTGTTAAACTTTCTAATCATAAATGTTAAACTTTATCATAAATGTTAAACTTATATTTTAAAAAATAAAATTATTTAATATTTAGTCAATAATACCTTACCCTTTTGTTAGGTTAAAATTTATCAAATATGGCGGAAGAAACTAATGGAGATTTATGAAAAGATAAAATGATATTTTGAAAAGTGAATTGTTAAAATAATATTTCTTTTATAAAAAAAAAGTAGGGCTGCTATAGCTGTCAATCGGCTTATTTTGACAGCTTATAAGTTGTATCGAAAAATTTACCAAACAAATTTATGAGATTATAAGCTCTAAAATAATTAAGATTATGAGTAAAATCTGATTACATATATTAAAATCGCGAACATACCAAATTAAATTAAAATTGCAAAGTTTTTATTTTAAATCTCTTATTCAAAATCATTGATATACCCTGTTTTAAAATAAAAATTGCGGTTCTATTTACAAAATCATTGATAAACCCTGTTTTAAAATCAAAATAGCGGCTTACTATCATATTGATATTATATCTAAACATGTAGGCAAAAAATAATTAAAGATTCGTAAATCCTATCGGTCCAATTCATTCCTTCCCTACCATCATAGATTTTCAAAAAACTCTCATAATTGCATCCCATATATCGCATCACAAGCATTTCAGAAATCGCAATCGAACCATAAACATTAATTCGCATTATCTTGATTTTTTTTAACGTAAGAAAAAGTTTTGTTGTAATTAAATTTCGAATTTGATAACTCGTTTCAAACTTGAGAACTCTGTATCAAATCCACTATAAATATCAGTCATTGTCAATTTTTGTTTGACATTTAAATGAAAGCAACGGGGATTTCAAAATTAAAATAGAATAGAGTTTGGATTTGAAATTAATAATTTAGATATAAAATAGTTGTTGAGAAGTTTTGGAATTTATTAATAACTCTTCAAAGGCAATTATTTATAAAGCCAAAACCCGTCAAATCCCATTAGCCACGAAGCAATCGTATCACATCGCTGGGTTGAAAATTTTAACATTGTGTTTGGAATCACGGATTTAAATAAGATTTGTAATTGAAAATACAGTTTTAATGTTCGACAAAACGAGATTTCAAAAAGAGATTGGTATTTGATGGGATTTCATTTAACTAAGTGAAATCCTTATAAAATTGGTCGGATTTCATGGGATTTAATGAGATTTGGGTTTATAAAAATAATCAAATTATTTTTTTTTGAAGGCAAACAAATTATTTTTAATAATAAATGTATATACGTTGATTATAAATTTGAAGTTTTTTTTAATTTTTTTTTACAAAATATCATTTATATAAAATTTATACTATCAAATTTCAAAATATATTTTAACTTTCTGTTAAACACCAAAATGAAATTCCAATTCCATGTATTTCAAATCCAAATCCAAATCCAAATCCAAATATTGCAAACTCATTTATAATCAGAATTCTATAAAATCTCATCAAATCATATCTTATTAAGTTATTATATCCACAATCATGGATTCGTAATTTATTTGGTATTAAATCTAATTCTTGTAGAATTTAAATTTATTCTACGCCTATGATTTTATCTCCTAAATAAGTGATTGAATATTCCTATAACTAGTATAAATTTGGTCTTATCAATAAATTATTTTTAAATTTTTTTGTCATTTTTCCATGGATTAAAATATTGCTAACATGGCACGTCAAATATAAGATTAAAAAGAAATTTTAATTTTATCTAATTAGATTATCCAAATATAAACAAAGTTAATCTAAACAATGATTTATTTTTCCTATTTTCATCTGAGTACTCTCTTACGAGACGGTCTCATAGATGTATATTTATACTGGTCGATTCAACTCATATCTAAAATAAAAAAATATGTTTGACATAAAAAATAATATTTTTCATGATATCGAGTCGAGTCGAATAGTAGATCTGTATAAAAAAATTAATACATGCAACTGTATCTCATAAAATTTTTTGTGTAGTTAATGTTATCAAGGATTCAAAGGCTTCTATGAATTAGTAATCGGTTGATTTCAAGTTTCAACCTGATCGGCCAACTTTTGAGACCGGTTTGAATAATTAATTAACTCTTCAAAAATTTCAAACTTGGGTAAAATATAATAAGGTGGTGATTGTTCCCATTTGACTTAATTCACTTACTCAATTGTCAAACTACACAAATCAACTAACAATAAATTATAAAGTATGGTGAGAAAAAGGAGAATCTTACCTGTATTCTATTTATTTAAAAAAAAAATTACAACCACGCTACTCTTTTATTTATTTTTTAAATTGAATCTATATATATATATATATATCCTGGGATAGTTGCGGCTTTTTGTTTTTCTAAAAAGTACCTAACTGGAATGACAATAATTTTACCACTGTTATACAATAAATGCTTTTTTTTTTTAAATACCCTGAAAGGAAATATGTCTTCCTATCTTTTAAGCTTCATTTGGAAAATGTGATTTTGAAGGAAAAATAAAGGAAAGGAAATAAAATTTTAAAAATTTGATTGTTTGAGAGTTTTTTAAAGGAATAAAAAGAAAGGAAGGGAGTGGAAAATTTTCTCCATCTCAACCAAAAAATTTTCTTCCCAAAAGTGGACGGAAATGAGAGGAAACACAAACAAAAAATATTGATTTTAAATAAATTTAACTCATTTTCTTTCCTTTTTTTTCTTCAACTCTCAAACAAAAAAATATATCATTTCTCTTCTCTACGGATCCCTCACCTTCTTGTTCAAAAGTAAAAATGTTGACTACTCAAGGGATCTTTTTTCATAATGTACACATGATGCATGTTAAAAAAGTTGTATTAGACATAAAAGAATGTTTATTAGTAGATCCATAAACTAAATAGTAAGTGCATGGAAAAATGTTTTTGTCATGTAACTTGCACGTTTTTCATTTTTGTCATGTTATTTTTCAATTCGAAATATTAGTCCAATAACTTGCACTTTTGTTTTCAATTCTAGCCTTTATTCACCGGAGTGTGGACATAGTCGACAACATGACAATTTTTTTTTGTAAATACAAATTTTATATAGGATAGGATCAAATATATATTTCTGTCATAATTAAGTGTGCACACGAGTGATGATTTATCAAGAGTGTCGATGGATCATGGATATACTTCTCTTGAAAATATAAGTTAGTGTTTGGGAGAGCTATTAGGAAGCACTTCTCAACTTTTTCTTAACAAAATTTCAAAATTTTATTAATGAAAAGTTGAAAAGTGCTTCTTAAAAGCTCTCCCAAACGCTACCTAATTTTGGCCAACTTAATTTGGCGCCCTCCTAATTGTACATTAATTTCAAATTTATTAATTGAATATATACAATTCCATTTTGGTACGTACAAGTGTTAAGCTATTACTTTTATTTCATCTGTGTATATTAATATTAAATTATCATGCAAGAAACGTACATAAAGACAAAAGTAGCTAGAATTGACTTGGTAACTCAAATATTCAATATTTTCCTTAAAGAATTTAGGCGTGACAATGAACATGTGTTTTGAATTCCTAAGACATGTCGAGAAAACGTTGTTGAGTCTGCCTGCTGGTAGGCCAAAAGTGGTCGAGCCTTGTTCGATCGTAGGACTAATTGTGTGAATTTATATTATTATTATTATCATTATCATTATTATTTATTATTTTATTAATTTTAGGACCAAAACCTTATTGGCTGGCTAGGTGGGGCTTCATTCTGTGAGGGGATCTTTACGTGTGGAATAATGACAAATGAGGGAATATATAATATTTGGTTTGGATAATTTTCGTTTTTGTTTGTATCCAAAAAATTCGGAGTTTTTATTGTCAAGATATTTTTTTCTTTATTATCTGTCAATTTATAGCGTCAATCCATTTACTTGCATTTTGTTAATTCGATATTAGTAATTTTTTATTAGAGTGCTGACTTGACATCAGACACATCTGTAATGCCATCGGAATTTCATCATCTTTTGCCAATACATCATTGTTTTTCGATGCATGCTTCGTCAACACTCGATCCGATATTGAAAGAGGACTAAAATCGAGGAAAAAAATGTAATTCACATGTGGTTTGGATATATAATTTTGGTTTTACACGCGTAGAAATTATGGTTTTGATTTAGAACAATATGATTTTAAAATATATCATGATCAACACCCAATATATATAATGGAAAAAAATACATGTTGATGACTTATCGTTCATCTGAAATCAAGGTCTCAGATATAGGACGTGATCTCATGTTTGGAACTCAATTATAATAAACACCTCCGGACTCAAAAACCAAAAATAATATATTTTTTTATTTAATCTCTTCGAAGGACAATGTAGAGAAGTGGAGGAAAGAGTTAATTCCCTAGTAGAAATCCATGAAATCATGGACTTTTACAGAGATGTTTTCGTTGAGACCTGCAAAAATATTTTGGTTTTGTGAATTAATGATTTAATTAATTAAGCTAGTTCTTTCTTAGACAAAATCATCTTTGGCATGTTATTGTCTTTAAGATTTATATATCTAGTGTCTGCTGAAACTTGAAAGATAAAAACTGCGAATTGTCATTACTCATTCTCCGGTTGATCGAGCACTTATTTTTATTGCAAACATTACCGAATTTGCCCAGTTTTTTAAGAAAAAAATTCATAATTAATCACTTATTTTTAGAGCTTACAAACACTACATTTATATACGGATCGAAAACAAAATCAAAATGGAAAAACGCTACGTTCAAAACTTGGGGTTAAATGGTAAGTATCCACAATCATCTATTTTTAAAATATTGAAATATAATATATTTTATCTACGAGTTAATTAATTTTAAACATGATAAAATGAAATAATACCTGGAAGAGACATGATTTTTGTCTTACAATCGACATGATTTAATTTCGACGAGCCTTCTTGCAAATGAGAGCTGGTCGGAAAGGGACGTTAAAATTATGCGTGCATTAATTTGTGCCCCCTCCTTATTTCTGTCAAATCAAACGTCGATAACCGAGTTTTTTTTAAAAAAAAAAATAAAATTTTGGAAATTAGTTTCTGGGATTATATATTGAAAAATATGGTGCACAGTATACGTACGTGTTTGTTTTCTGAACATGATATATATTTTTGTTGTGTAAACTGTATATTAGAATATATATATGTTGGATTGATTTAGTATTTTATTTGTTAGAAAAATTTGTTAAAAATTTTATATTATAGCATATTATGTTAAAATAAGGGTAAATGATTTAAAAATTCCTACCAACCCTTCAAACTTTATCTTAACTCCCTAACAACAATTTTCTTTATTTCAACTCCCTAGTGGTTCCCATTTTTTAATTAAATATTATTTAGCAACTAATCCTTTGTACGTGGCATTGTTAACCTATCGAACCAGTCCCGGCCATGCAAGACTATCAGTTACGCAAGATTTTCAGCCGATATACTCCGAATTAGGGTCCAACATGCTTCCGTAAGATGAAATAAATTTAAATACCTATTTAACCAAAATGTCGTCGGGTCATACCTGTCGTGTTTTACGAAGTGCTCCTCACACTCCAACCACGCAGTCGCAACAGATGGTTTCTGCACAAGCTCCTTCAACGACACCCAGCACATCCTTAATTCATTTTCTACCTTAAGGCGTATGGTATATAAATTTAATTATAAAATATGAGCATGAAAGAACAAGAGACTTTAAAGAAATTATTCAGACATGATATTATTACATAAATCAACTCCTTTGAAGAGGAGAAGACAACTTGTTTAGCTACTCATAGTAGCCTTGTTCTTGTAATACATAAAGAAAACTTAATACAATAGAGAGATAAATATTACAACAATTTATTTGTAAGAAAACTGAAGGGAATGATCGATATCTTCAGCTTCCTTGAACGCTTGTATTTATAGCTGAGGTTCCACTCGTTTCACCAAAAAACTTCAGGGAATCTTACAGCTATCTTCTATTTCTTTATGTCATTATTGATGACATCTTTTACTAGTGGAGGAGGCAGCTGTCTTGTATTTTTTATGTCATTATTGATGACATCTTTTACTAGTGGAGGAATCACATGTCTGCCACTTTCTTTTGGCTTTATTCTCCTCACATGCCTGCTTTATTGTTGTCGGGTCATCTTTTGCTTTTGAAGTAGGCCCTTGTGAAAACGCATCTTTTGTGGTCCTTGTCCACCTTTGCTTGTCTCGGAAAAATCTTTTCGATCCGTTCGGGGTCTGAAGTATTTTCCGAATTCTGGCTCCTTCTGGTTGGGACACTCTGGGCAGATGTTCTCTGACCATCTTCCGATATGAGCCATGTTACAAAATTTTCGGCGAGTCTCTTTACTCCCCGGCAGCTTGTTGTTCCATAAAAAATTTCTCTTCTTTTCGAAGAGTTCTTCCGCAAAAGCCGTAGTTTTTCCTGTCATTGTGTTTAACAGAAATGATCCGTTCACAGAATTCTGATAAAATTTAAACGAAAACTTGACCTTGTCCATCTCGGTGAGACAAACCCAAATACCCATGCCCTTCTGGTTGAGATTTTATTTTCTCCAAAAGTGGACACTAAAGGTATTTCCTCAGGAATAGGGTCCTTAATGAATATTTGATTATTCATGTCAGGTCTCCTTAGCTTGATGAAATGAAAGGGTTCGTGTGATCTTTTCCCTGTTGGTTCTGGAGCTGCACTAAAGAAATATAATTCAAGCACATCTCCTCTGGACAAATGATCGTTATTTGCCCATGTTTCTTGGACTGCTTCCTGAATCCATTTGGGTAACTGTGATATCTCCGGGAAGCTTGGTGACGTTGTATAAACTGAGGTCAAGGCTCCAAATTCATACCAAAGCTTTACATCCTTAGGATTGACATTTTTTTTAGCCATACCCTTGGATATATCCCTGCAACATCAACCCTGCAAGTGTTAGGGTTAATTTCACTTCTTGTACTTAATTTCTCCCACCTCTGTTGATAAACCTGAAATGGAGAAATAATAGCTGGATTAGTATCGATCTTAGATTTGCCCTTGTCAGTGTTGGGCCTAAGATTGATCTCTTCCTCTTTTACCCCAGAGGCGGAGGGTTGACTTGATGAGGAATCCTCATCAATTGTTGCTTCATCTAGATCATCAAAAGCTGATGATAGATTAACAATTGTTTCTTGAGTTTTAGCTTCCTCAACATCTTGTTTTCCAACCGGTGGTTGTATTTCTTGTTTTTGTAAAACCAATGGTTTTAGCATATCTTGTTTATGAGAAACCAATGGTTTCTCTATGGCCTTCACAATTGGCCCTTGAATAGCAGCCCATA
The DNA here is from genome assembly GCF_033568475.1 of Henckelia pumila. Taxonomy (NCBI): domain Eukaryota; kingdom Viridiplantae; phylum Streptophyta; class Magnoliopsida; order Lamiales; family Gesneriaceae; genus Henckelia; species Henckelia pumila. Next base: position 36,453,249 of record NC_133122.1, read on the forward strand.
GTTGTGTTTGAGCTTGCATACATCCTGTAATTCGATTAGATACTTTGATCCGATCAGCTTGTTGTAACCTGCCGGCCATTTCAGCATTAATGGCTAACTGGTTGAACTCGGTTTGAAGCAACCCAAGGTGTTCCCTGAGATGCCTCTGCATTTTCATGATGAAATCCACGTCACTGCCTTCCATATCTTGTTAAGAAATCTGCAAGAATATTTTCATGAGATTTAATAATAACAATATCAAAAATATAATTTTGACATAATGCTTGCCATCTTAATAACCTAGCTTTCTCAGGTTTAGATTCAATCTTATTTTTTAAGAAAGCTTTTACCTGGGTGTTATCAACCTTTAGCGTGAATTTTTTAACAAGTAAAAATAATGGCCATTTTTCGAAAGCCTTTTTAACTGCATAAAATTCCTTTTCGTTGATATGTCATCTGATGGCCTCTGATTCTGAAAAAATACCGCTACAGTATCTGCACGGTATTTCTCCATCCGGAGTGATCTTGGCAAGGACTGCTGCCCACCAATCGTCACTAGCATCTGTAAATAAAACCAGATCATCTTCATCTTCGGGTATAGCCATTTTTGGGAGATTCTTACATATTTCCTTTATAAACCTAGCATCCTTTTTTAACAAAGGACTGAACACCTTTCTGTACATTGCTAGGTTGTTAATGAACATCCCTGTTGTGGGGACCTCGGGTTGCTAATCTCGTCTTAGAGCAATAAAATGATTAATTAACAATTAATCATAGAATAAAAGAATATTCAAACCAAGAGCTAATTTTTTTTTTTTTAAAGTCTCAGCACCTCGCTCGATCGGGTAAACTCACCCGATCGAGCGAGCTAGAAAATCCAGCTCTCGGGTCTGAATCCATTTTGGCCTCGCTCGATGGGTTATATTCTACCGATCGAGCGGGCAGAAAATATGCTTCTCGGGTTTAATAAAAAATAAGCCTTGCTCAATCGGTACAATTCAACCGATCGAGCGGGCATACCCTGCTCAAAATCTGCAGCTGTTCAATTACTGAATTTGCTGCTTTCTTGATGCCTTTCAATCTTCATCATGCTGCTAAATAATATACATGCATTGACAAATAAATCCTAAACATAAATACATCAATTCATGAATATAAACTAGGATTTACCAAATAGAAACATGTACAAGATTCCTACTCTTCTAACATGTTTACATACAATACATATCATCTGCTTAAAACCCTAGTCACCACTTCTACTCTGTCAATCTTGAGCTATCCAAGTCATATCTGACTTGATCATGCCCCAACCTGATGCAATGCACACATACAAACAAAGCAACAACCGTATAACTCTGGTGAGAATAAAATTCTCAGTATGAAAGACATGCATATACATCAGTTAAACATATAATATCTATATGCCAAATGAATCATAAATCTCCAATCATGTAATAACAAGTAAAACATGATAGTATATTTGTTCATCTCAATACCAAGCATATAAACTCATTCAAATCTTGAATGTCATAACATAACATGCTAGCATTTATAAACGCATATTCTAAACCATAGAAATCTCTAGGTTAATGCATAAATGCAATGCATGTGCCAAGAAATAGGCTATCAAATCTGATATCAAGAAAATCGTAGTTCTGGGATCCCGGGGAAATAAAATCTTTAACCGATCACCGACTCTCCCAATCGAGGTGATGTTAAATATCTCAATTTCCCTGAATTTGGTGCAACTATAGTGAGTCATATAGCTCTGGAAAATAAATCTATATTTCGTGCCATGAGTCATCTGACTCTGGAAGTAAATATACATTCCATGCCACTCACTACAGTTCTCCAAACATCATCTGCACTCTAGGCCATTCTGCCCTCTATGCTATTCAGGCTGGAGTTCAAGATGAATGCAACACAATCTGGATACGTCAAATATACATAAGCTAAAACAACATCTTGAACACATCAATCAAATAATCATATGATCATATAATCACTCAAGGATACCGACATATCTGTAAGCATCACATAATATATGTAAAACATGTTCAATACAGAACATAATATAAATCAAAGAAGACAAGTAAACATTTACATAAATATTCTGGGAATTCAAGAAGATAGCTATCTTGAATAATCTATCCCATTTATGTAAACGTAAATCATAACATATATGAAAACATGCATGTATGTGATTTTAGGCAACTCGATAAACAGAAACAATCTCGAGTAATTCTGCCCATCTTATTAATGTCTATTCATACCTTTCGATCGTGGCTTTAACATATTCAATCTTGCTAACATCAAATCTGATGACGTATTTAATTTCTATTTGTTTCACGCTTGCTCATTCGACGTTGAGAGTTGATCAGAATCTGGATTCAACTTGAATGGTTCAAACGACTCGAACTCGTCGATTCGACTTCGATAACTTCAATTCCCAACTGAAATGAAGTTTAAACCATGCTCAATATCATTATCAATCTGATATTTATTGCTAAGTTCAGTCTATAGCTGATATCGGATTAAATTGCAAATCGGCGACGTAACGGTTCAAAGTCGATAATTCTTAAAGCATAAACATACTCAATACTATTCTCTAAATATAATATCATCACCACATGAGCAGCTTATAAACGTACATAACAAGTCCCAAATTTCAGATTTCGGAAAAATCTTCGCAAAATCCAAAACATGTTCAAACGACGATCTTTTTTCGATCCGTCTTAGATATGCTATCGTCGTATATGCTAGAACATGTATATACAATCAAATATTAATTCTAACAACATCATAAAATTCAACATAGTAGAACTTCATAAAACTTACGTCAAAACGTAGCACTCGGAGCTGTGATCGCGAATATACGATCAATCGGAAATTCTACCAGGCGGATCGATTTTTATCGGAGCTTGAAAGGTTCGAAAATGGCTTTGGAATTTTGTTTTAAAACCTCTCGGCCATTTTCAGAATTGGGATTGAAATTATCTGATTCACACGTGTACAAGTAGATATATTGGCCTATTTGCAATTTAGTCCCTGAATTCTTTAATAATTGCAATTTGGTCCTCGGCCAATCTTTTAATTCAATTTAAATCCTAAATAATTTAAGAATATTAGAATTTAATTATAAACTATAAATATTCTCAAATTAAATATTCTCGGATTAAAATAAAATCATTTCGGACCTTATCACATTTTAGTCCGTGACTACTCAATATTTGCAAATGGGTCCTTGCTCGGATTTCATCCTCAAATTAAATTCTTGATATTTATAATCTTGGAATTACATCTTAAATTCCATAAATATCAATTGCAAATATTTTTAATCTTTTAATTTAAGAATTCCGGATATTAAAATCTTAAAATCCGAAAAATCCTCAAATTAAATATTTTTTGACTCGAAATTGAAATCTCTAATTTTCATAAATTCTTAAATTCATATTTTCTCTCTTATTCAGAATTTAAATCTTATTTAAATCTTAAATCCCGTAATTAAGAACTTAATATTTTCGGGCCTTACACCTGCGAAATTAACTACTCCAAGAAAACTCTGGAGTTGTTTTATGTCTTTGAGTTTATCTGGAAAATTCTTTACCTTTTCACAATATGGGGTTGTAGAATTATTTCAGTTTCATCAATCTCAATACCAAGGAATTCAATTTTCCTTGTTGCTATGATTGCTTTCTTTTCAGATAAGACCAGTCCTTCTTGTTTACAAAATTTAGAGAAAATCTCTAAGTGTTTAACGTGTTCGTCTATATTTTTTGATGTTATAAGAATATCATCAATATAAACAACATAAAGTTAAAATAATTTTTAAAAAGGTTATCCATCTTTTTTTGAAATATCTGGGGTTCATTAGCCAATCTCATAGGCATAACTTCCCAAATATAGTGTCCTTGTGGAGTAGAGAAGGCTGTGAATTTCTTACTGCCTTCTTCCATTCGAATCTGGTAAAATCCAGACTTACAATCAAATTTTGAGAACACTCTAGCATATCGTACACAGCTAATTAGGTGTTCTCTACTCGGTATGAAGTACCCATCAAACTCCAGGATTTTATTAATACCTTGGTAGTTAATAACTAACCTGGGTTTCCCTCTTTTTATTTCACCATGATTTCTGACCAGAAATCCTGGGCTGCTATATAGTGAAACTCCTTCTTTGATTATACCAAGGTCCAAATATTCCTTGATAATTATTCTCATATCCCTTTGATCTGTTATGTTCATCGGGATAGGCTTATATCTGACGAATTCATACTCTTTGCCTTTCTTTAGAGTAAGACTAGCTTTGAGTTGATTTCTATCCCACCATACCAAAGGATGCTCGTTGTAACTTTCTTTGAGCCTCTTTTTGACATCTTCAAGGGATACCTTATTTTCTAACTCTATATCTCTGTGATTTAGAGTCACCTTGAGAAGCTCTATAGTTCTGTTGTTATTTTCAACATGGTTTCTCCAAACCTTCTTGGATCTTTCATTTTTGGGTGAAAAAGTTGTCCTTTATCACCACGCTGGCTGCGAAATATTATCGGCAATTGTCGATAAAAAACAACTTTGAGTCTTTGAACGATAATTTTATGATCACAAATTGTAGTGAACATAAGTCTTCTTGACTCATTGTCTTGTGTGTACTTCTTAAACATTTGTAAGAAGTTATTTTCTAACAGAATATCAACTCCTGTATCATGAAAATAGATTGGTGGTGTCTTTACCTTGTACCAAGGTGTTTGACCTGCTCCTCCTATGAGGATTTCTGCTTGTTTTATTCCTTTGCAAAGAATTAAAATTCTTTTAGAGAAATCCCGTCCAACAATTTTTGGCAATTCTTCTTCACATTCTTCAGGGAAGACTCCTCTTTTTGCTGTACAAATTCCTGCTCCCGAGTCAATATAAGCTGCAAAGTATTCAACCTTATATTGTTCATACAACATTCCTATTGGAATGTATATGGAGAAAGGACTTGTTGTCATTTTTTAAAGGGATTACTAAATGGCCCTGCCATTTTTAACAGACTGTGTTGCAACTCAGTAATCCGATTAAGACTTTTCACCTTTAGTTTTTCTAAGGCTTCAGAAGGTAGAGTATGGTTACTTAATTCTTTCTACTTCTTCGATGCGTCCTAGTAAATCATGTTCATAACTTACTAATTTCAATAGTTTCTTCTTCTTCTGTTGGTAAACAGAGTTTTCGAATCTGTCTAAGCACTACAAGAAAAACGGCTAAAGACAACGCTTTTTCCGCGTTGTTAATATCCCCGAAAAAGTGTTGTCGAAGCCAGTGTTGTAAAAGACCATGCTCAAAGACAACGCGGAAAAAGCGTTGTCATTTCTGGAAAATACAACGCTTTTTAAAGCGTTGTCGTATCTAAAAAAGACAACTCTTTTTAAGCGTTGTCTTTTATAAAAAGCGTTGTCGTATCTGACAAAAACAACGCTTTTTAAGCGTCGTTGTATCTGAAAAAGACAAAGCTTCAAAAAAGCGTTGTCTTTTCTGGTAAAGACAACGCTTTGTTGTCTTTGTTCAAATAAAAAACAAAAAAAAAATTTAATTCACAAATTTCAATATTATAAATCACTCAAAATTCAAAAATTTGTAGAATAAAATTTAATAGAGTCTTTCAATATTATAAATCATTCAAGTATAAAAATAATCGAATTCTAAATTAATGAACACTAGAAAAAAACTATGCATTAATCTCGAAAAACTTTGATTTCTTCCTTCAGCACATGTTAGCGTCCCAAACTTTCATAAAATCCGCAACAATCTCTTTTCCTTTAATTTGAATCTCCATACTGTAAATTATTTAAAAAAACAAACATAAAACAAATATGAATATATTAAAATGAAAAGTAAAACCAAAGACATGTTTATCAGTACTAAAAGAACATAAACTACGAATGACGAAACTATCACTAAGAGATTACGCAATTATCACTAAGCGATTGGAATTATAAAGTTTTGATCCATTTAATTAAGGAATGCGGAAATAGCTTCTTTCCAGATACTAGATTTAACAATCATGACTTTGTTACCCAATTATTTAATGAGTGATAAAGTTTGTTTACCTCTAGTAAAAGCCATCAAGGTTCCTCCAGTTAGTGCAGCAACACCGATGATACCTCCACGTTTCCATGTACTTAGCCCATGAGCTTTCTGGTGATCACGTTTATAATTTGGGATTCCTCCTCTTTCAGAGCAAACAAGAATTTTAATTTCTGGTTTTGACATCTACTTTTTCATTACAGGACAACAAAGGATACTTAATATGCTTTCCCATACCTTGAATGAGCTGATTCATTGCAGCAAATCTTTTAAGAAGTCCACCACACAATTGGAATCCGGGTCAAGAAAGAAAGCCACCTAATCATATCATAAACAACATAATAATGAAAATTATATCGATAACATAAAAAAAATTAAATACAATAGAAGAGTAAAATTAAACAGAGTAGTGATTCGATTCACGATCCCGTGTTTGTCCAGCTGGAACAAATGTTCCATCTTCAATGCCATATCCCTGCATAAGTGCCAAAAAGAGCCAATAAGATTTAAAATTTGCAAATTATACAAAATTTATAATTCATCGAATCCAGTTCCAATCCAGTTCCAAGAACCGTACTAAAGATTCCAATGTATATCACCATAGCATCGGAACTCCCAAATATTGAATATAAAACTCTAAAAATCAATATACACCATTTCATATAAGCTGAAATTGTCCGATAAATGATATTATAATTTGCTACAAACAACCAAAATTTGATTATTTATTTACCAAACTCTCTAATTAATTCAAATAAGCACGTAAAATAATCATATTGTTAGAATTAGAAATTACCATGGTGCTTAATTAGCAGTGTAAATATTCAAGTTACTTGTTAAAAAAAGGAGGAAAAAGGATGAATCTCATTAACATGGAACATACTGCTATGGAAATCATTTTAACTCATTTCAATTTATGAACCCACCTAATTTCTATGGTACAAAGAATACTACTGGTTATGAAAACTAGAATGAAAATATATATCAACTGTTTGAAACCAAAGTTTAAGTTGGCAGCTAAACGACTGAACAACAATGCAAAGATCACCTTGTAGTGATTGATTAAAAGCTGTCAGATTTAAAATGAGAAGCTGAAAAATGTTTTTAAATAAATATATGGTTTGATAAGTACCTGTTCTTGGTCACATATTCTTGAATGGAAGATGGCATCTCGTAAGTGTACATGTTGATATATTTCTTATGTAAGAAGGCAGCCTTTGAGAGAATCATACTGTATGTACCAGTCCACCAAACAGACCACCATCCACTGTAAATATAAGTGTCCTGATCACCTTTCTGCGACAAAGAGAAAGACCAGTTGAAAGTGCTGCTCAAAACACGATATGAAGCAATTCTTCAGACATTTTACCCCAACATTGGATTAGAGCAATTTATATATCAATTTGAGCTCAGGTGAAAAGGGCTTACACAGATGCATTCTGATTCAAGAATTGTTAGCGTGCAGAGAAGCAAAAACATAATTTAAAATGGCCATGTGACACGGGTAGCATAAATGGAGACCTACTTGTATTGCTGGTGAAAAAATGAATATCATGTTCATGTCAAATTTAAAATGAAAAGATTAAAATACCTTCACGACGATTATGGCAATAACCCCACATACAATCAGAAATAAAAATAGCATGATGCATTTATTACTTGCCACCTGGAAAGCAAGTGAACTTGATATTAATAAAGTCAATAAAAATGAGAAATTTAATGAACTACGCACGTGAGAAAAACTAAAACTAGACCACCATATTTTAAAAATTTCCAATCAGCATCTCAAAGTAATTTCAATTTTCTTAGATTTGACCAGAAAGTTTTGCACATATAGCTGCTACCCATAGACTCTCATGTGGACACAGGCCGACAGGCAGCTTCATTTTGTATAAAATTTTCCAAAGTGTTACCATATAACGTCGTATAAAAGTGACATGGTCAAAGGAAAAAAGGGTTGATGATTCCAGCTATTGTACCTGCCTACCAATTAATCTCCTTAACTAGCTAGGATGCCTTTTTGATAGAGAACTGGATAGTGTCCAGTTCATTGACAATGCAGCCCCTTTGTTCATTCTGCAAATATTCAACAAGATAGATATGATTTGACAATGAAATACTTGAGGACAATAAAATAGAGAAAGCACAAAACTTCACTCACTTGGCCCTTCAAAGTAGTAGCAGTTTGTGTTCCCACTTCGATTGTTTGATGAACAACCTAAATAATCATAGAGTTTAGAGGACTTTTAAGAATTCTCCATGTACTTTCATATACCTGTTTGGAGCCTTCAATGGCTTGGTCAGTTTCATCCATTCTCTGTGTGCCAGCATCGATAAGCTCCTGATTTGACATTTCTATATTAATTCATGAAAATGGAAGGTGAGATATCAGCAAGATACAAGGTGATTGAAAACCTTTTTTTTGCATACTATCATATGCAGATTACAGTTCAATTGCATCACATTCATATCAAATCAAGTAATCACCACAGCGTATTATATTAAGTAGAATGGCACTGTTAGCTGCCTCTTTGTATTCAGTAATAAGAGTACCAATTAAGGTTCAACGTTGAATCGAGAAGCAATGGAAGACCAGAGACTAAGTGTTATTACCGTTCTCATTTACGAAGCATCAAATAAAGTTAAGATGAAGTATCTCAAGGACATGACACATAATATTTTAGGAAGAAGTGGTTAGATTCAACAAAAAATGAGCATGAAGTAAATAATAACGACAACCAAACAATGTATTTAAAATTTCGAAGAGCCCAAATGAGAGCACAAGGAGGTATTGTCATGGGGCAAAAAAAAGGAAAATAAGCAGGGCGGTAAGGTAAACTAGATTATAGCAAGCCGACAGAGGCTATGGATTTAAAAGCTTGCCATATGGAATCGGCAAGTTATAAAATTGTGAGACACAAGATCAAAGCTAATCCATGTTTTGAACTTAAAATTTTTTCTGAAGATAACAATTTCTCCAAAGAGAGGAATAAGATATCCCAATATTGCAGCGCTTTGTAGACGAGTTAACAAGAATTTTTTTAAAAAAAAGAAAAACAAAGATGAATTTATTTTAACAGTCATGTCTGTACATAAGTAAATCTATCTACAATAGTATAGCAGGCGCCATTCACCCTTTTTTCTTGTAACCACATACATATGTGAATTGGATCGGAGTGTCCTTCAATACACACATGCAGCTCCCCCAATTTCTGTTTCTTATTTGGCTAGACAAATTTCGGTTATATACCAGCTCACCTTGGAAAATTTAGTAGCCAAACCATCCATATCAGATAATGATCCAAGTCTCGATCCCTGGGAAATGTAAATAAATTTCAATCAGTAGGCCAATCACTCCATGAAAATAACTGCCAGAACAAACTTATACATTAAAAGTTAAAACTCACTAAAACAAATATTAACAGTGAATATAGTTTCAATGCATACAAAAGCAACACATTGAGATGCTGAAAGGTTTGTAAGAGTTAAGAACCGAAGCCCATTATTGTATAATTAATGAGATGTGTGTGAGATCAATAACAAGGATTGAATGAATGTTTCATATGGTCTATAATTCTAGCAGCATGGAGAAATCCTGGGATAGTGAACACGAAAAAGAAGAAAAAAAACTGATCATGGACAGAAGGAAGATGATAGAGCATGTGAAAACAAACAATAAAAAAGAAGGCGACCACTCGTAAAAGCAGAAGCCGACAGAGCCGTTAACCACTCATGAACAAGGCAGAACACATATCTAAGAAAATTTTAGGCTAACAAAAATGCAGATCTAAAAACAAAGAAACACCAGATTCACAGTAACCACCTATGGACAAAGGAAAACACATAAAAACAGAAATACATTGTATATCATGTATACGAACAAAAAGGAGAGAAGAGAAAGTGAGAAACGGAAGATTAACGATAAGTACCTATGGACACAAAATGAAAATCAGAAAAAAAAAATCGATGGAAATAAACCTGCACCGAGCTTTACAATCCCAATCAGAATCCTATCACGCGAGACAGCAAGCACCTATGGACACAAAAATTAAAATCAAATGAGAAGAAAAGGGAAAACAGATGTGTTAATCAAAATATGTAAACAGAAGAATATTGTAAATGTGTAGTTAAAGAGAAGAACCAAAAAAGTCCATGGAAACGAACCTGCACCAAAATTTGCATTCCAAAAGTGTAGGCGATCGGAAGATGGAAGAATGATACAAGAGAATACCATTGTATTTATATTTGTTATTGATGAATCGAGGATGTCCCATGTTAGGGCTCAGGTCTCCTATTCAAATCTTGATTTACATCTACACAACACGGAAAAAAAAACCAGCAAGCAAGAAACGTTAAATAGCAGAAAACTAGGGGTTCACTTTCTCTACACGCAGTAGAAATCCCATCCAAATAAGAACGATCGAAAGAGACACACACATAACCGCACAAAGTAGAGAAATGAAGTAGATACTCAAAGAAGTCAAAGCTACATACCGGGAGACTTATACTTCGTATTTCCTTCAATTCCGCGTCTCTTTTAGCCATCTTCACCACTGAAAAAGTAGGGGAATAAGAAACCCGAGCATAGAAGGCGCTGGACATGTGGGATGGGCACAAATGCGAAATCCGAATGCCATGGAAGGCGGAGGCAGAGGAGGAAGGTTTGGAGACGCAGGTAAAGCTCGAAGAAGCGGGAGGCAGATTTTTGTGGAACGATGCAGAGAAATTAAAAGGGCTTAGGGTTCAATCGTTTTCTTTGATTTCATCGGCGAAGGTAGAAGCGACGATTGATGGGGATTTTTGTTCTGAGAGATGAGGCTATAGAATTGAAAGAGTGAAAAATGAGAAATGGATCGGAGAAGAAAATCGAGGAGGAGTTTGGGGATTTTGGGGATCTGAGAAGCAAATAGTGTTATTAATTTTTATTATATTTTAAGTTTTATTTTAAATTTTAAATAAAAATAATAGTTATTCTACAACACTTTTTAAAAAAGTGTTGTAATATTTAGGAAAAAAACGGTAATAGACAACACTTTTAAAAGCGTTGTCTTTGACCCAAAAAAACGCTTATATGTCTTTGATTAATAAAAAATATATAACGATAACGCTTTTTCCTAAAAGCGTTGTCGTTTTTAAAAAAGACAACACTTTTCACTAAAAGCGTTGTCTTTTAAGTGTTGTTTTTGTGCATTTTTGTTGTAGTGAAGGGATTGTCCCTTATCCAATTCTTTTGGTTTTCCATCTCGTAGAATTTTTATTGAATCCTCCAAGTCTTCTCTTTTGCCATAAACTCTATTCCTTTTTCAAGGCGTTTCCATGGTTTATGGTCCTCTAGAAATTCTTGGCCAAGAATGAGCTGATCCATTTCTTTTCCTGGAATTCCATAGATTTGAACTTCCAATTCTCCAATATTTATCACTCCTTGGTAAGTTTCTTTTTCTTGTTGTTCCAAATAGTAAATTGAGTTACAAGGGAACTGATTCCGATGACTTGTAATTTCGAATACTATTTTCACTTCTTTCCATCTTTCTGAAGATCTAAGTTTTTCTATTATAGAAAACTCCTTTTCTTCTGGTGGAATTTCTTGAATAGGAGATTTGTCCCATCTCCTACTTGTTATTCGGTCTCCTTGGAAAGATAACCTTCGGGGTTCTATTCTAAGGTCTCTGTATAGAACAGGTCTGTCTTGAATTTGAATGTCTGTTTCCTGAATTAAAGGAAACTCGATTCTTTCCGGGTATATTGCATGAGCAACTTTCCCAAATATCTCTGGAATTTCAATGAACTCATTTATAATAAATAATTCAGAATGGTGAGTATTAAAAAGAGCATATGAAATTTGATATGTAATAGAATATGGCCTATTACCTTCCTTCATTAGTCTTTTTTCCTTGAAATTTTGATGCAACGTCAAGGCTCGACTAAAATCTCTATCAGCTAAATTGTAGGCTATTCTTGGATAAATAACTCCCACAATTTTTCCTGCGCACAAATTTCTTGAGATAGTTCCTAGAACCGCATCTTGTATATTCCCCATTCTTTTATCGCATACTACGATATCTATGGGTGAATCTATTCCTTCTTTAAAAGTAGCCTTGATCATAATCTGGATTGCTCCAATATGAATCCAAGACATTGTCTTTGCTACTTCTGCTTTTAATTTTTGTAATTTCTCTCGAATTTCTTCAAAGGGAATCAACTGCATCTCAATTTGATTACCGGTTAATTTCATAGGAATCGCCATTTTCCTTCTGGATACCTTATAAATCAAATTATGTCTTCTTTGTCTTAGCCCTAGGTTTCCTAAAACTCTTTCAACTTTTCCTGCCGAAAATCCTTGGTACTTCTGTAGTGTTGAATTTTCTCTCATAATCCTTTGAACCATATTATGAGATATCGTGGTTTGACTAAAGAACCCAGCCAAACTTTCATGTGTTTCATGTCGAAACACCTCTTCTTTACTCTGATTCTGATTCTGATTCATCCTCAGAAACTTCTTGACTAAATAATATCTCTTCTTCGTATATGCTTTCATCTGAAGGGATATCCTCAAATTGATATACTTAGACTAGATCTTGAAAAAAAACCGCATCATCCATATCTGGTGTTGCTTCAAAGAGTTTGACTCATTTTTTCTCGTTTTCTGGACAATTTGTAGATATATGTCCTTTTGCTCCACATGTCCAGCAGTTGCAATCCTTAAAACTTTCACTTGCCCTTGTATGAGTTCTTCTGAAAGTTCTTCTTGATGGTGTTCTTCCCCTGCTTTGTGATGAGTCTGTTGCTGGGGACGTTCTTGTAGGTCCACTTCTTCTACCTGATCTATAGGATCTGGCTTTTTGTTTGGACCAAAATGTTCTTGGTTTCCAAGAACTCTTCATTCTTTTATTATATGGATTATTTTTGAATTTCTTCCTTTTAAATCCCTGTGTTCTGTTTCCAATGATCGTTGGAAGATCATTTTCTCTATAACACAAAGGTGTACGCTTATCTTTACCCCTTATTTTCTTGTAGTTCTTTTGTAATGCTGCCATATGACACCATTCTGCCAATTTTCCTTTCAAAAAGGATGCGCGTCTTGCCAATGTATCAAGATTACCTGGAACGTATTCTTTAATCAGCATTTCTCTCCAGGGACTTGGCATTTTTGCGAAAAATAGCTGAATAGCTACATTTTCCTCGACTCCCGAATTCCATCTGTATTTAGTGAATAACATAATGTATTCATCAACTAAACAAATATCATGTAACTCGAGGCTATACAGAGCTTGAGTATATCTTCTCTTTTTCTCTATATTTTGATTATTGAAATAGTCTACCACTATGAATTGTGCTTTAAATAGGGTGGTCATTCTTTCTCCAATCTCGCTGAGGGATTCTCCTGCTAAGATTGATTCCTTCGTATCTGGCATAGTCATCTCCCATGCGATCTTGACAGATCCCATTAGACTCATTTCTAGAAGTTTAATTAATCCTTCTTTATTGAGATCTAATGTCCCTGCTGCAATTCTCATAGCTGGCGTCCAATCATCTATAAGATCTTCTCTGTTTTTGAAGTCCAAAACATCAAGGTTTAACATAACCTCATAAGAATGTATCGGGTCTAAAACAGTTTTTTCATAAGGAGTTTGATGTAGTGGTATTTTATTCCTTCTTGATCTGGTTCCTGCTGGATGTGAATTTTTTTTCACATGGAACTCACTATGTGGTTCTTCTGTTTTTACCACATATCTTGGGAGATTTCCCATGGTTTGTTAACCTTCAGGGGAATTCATTTTTAGATCTACAACTTTGAGATTCGCAAAAGAATCCGCAAGATCTTGTAGATCCTCGAGATTTAATCTTTCTAAAGTATTCGTCAGATAGTGTTTTTCTCTGATACTGCTTTTATAAGATTAATCATCATTTCATCATTAGTTAAAGGTTTTTGAACCATTTTGGTTTTACCTTTCTGATGTAACAAAGGTTCGGTACCAAACGAGAGTGGTAACCTTCCTCCTGTATTTCTTTTTCTAGAACCAGAAGTATGTTCTAGGTTTAGGATTTTATTTTGAAGATCCTTTAGAGTTCCAAGAATTTTTTCTTGTTTCTTAAGGATTTCTTCAATTTGCCGAGGTATTTCATACAACTGATTGCTGTAATATTGTACTGTCTTTTGAATTTCTCTAAGATCTCCGGAAAGTTTAGAGGAATCTGGGGTAATCTCTAAAAATTTAGAGTTAGAAATCATTTTTATTTATCTCTTCAAATTTGAGAGCATTAGTCGCAACCTGCTGTAAGTAATCTATTGTGAATAGATTAACTTGTTTATAGGATTTCGTATGAATAAAATCCTCTTGATTCAAACCTTCGTTTGAAGTCATCTTTTTGTAAAATCTTATCTTCAACAAATAAAAGCATGAATTAACGAATAATATTATGTCTGAATAATTAACCTAAGGCTTTGATACCATTTTTCCGCATAATTTTTTATACTGCAAATGAGCACAAAATCTCCAGATTCAAGCATAAAACCTTTACAAGTTAAGCATAGAACCTATAGATTTCAAGTATAGATTAGCATAAATCCAGCACAAGAATTAAATATTAAAATATTCAAGTTTGGTGGTCCTAGGGAGTTATAGTAAAGAATCTTTTGCCTAGGGAGTTATAATAAAGTTAGGAAGGGTATTAGGGATTTTAGGACAATTCACTCTTAAAATAATAAATGATTATTTTTCAGAAAGTGGTCATATATTAATGATTGGGAAAATTTGTAATTTTTTGTCGTTCATGTTCACCTCTTTCCTGTTTTGGTAATCAATGTTGTCAAATTTCAGTATCAATTTATTATTTTTATTTTGTTGAAATTTTTTGTCATTTCGACGTGACAATGATATGACATCAATATGAAGATTATGTGATGTTGATGAATTGTATAACGTCGCTACATTAACAATATCAATGAAAAATGACTAAATTGCAAAATATCGAAAGATACATGTATAGCTAAGATTGGAATTTCATCTAATATATATAGATGACCAAATTATCATAAATAAACAAATATACATGACAGTAAATGCAATTTTTCCTAATAATTATGCTCAAAACTAAGACTTAAATTTAGGTAAAATGATAAATTTAATTTAATGTAATTTATTTACATTCCAATTATGGTTATTCACAATAGGCCATTTTTAAATAAAATTATAATGATTTATTTATTAATTTATAAAATGGAATAAAACTTATCGCGTAAGTGTCCAAAGTTTTCTGAATCTATACTATATATTAAGTACGGAAGAAAATCTTAGTTGGTTTTTTGGTATTCTCAACCTTAAATAGCAAGAAGAAGCAAAAAATTATCAAATTGCAAAAAATGACATATCATATTAAAATCAAATATGTACATTTAAAAATAATATTATATTATAAGCACACGACACATAATTCTGTTAACAAAATTATATTACACACGTCATGCGTGTACGTTGTCTCTAGTATATTTAATGTATGACTTACGAAATTCCAATTTTTATATCCACCAACTGCATGCAAATACCAATTTAATTACTTATATGGGCCTGTGGCACAGCTCATTGATCTCTGGTAGACTTTTATAAAAATAAATCAATTTTATTATTCAATTATTGGAAAAGATAGATTTAATTAATTATAATATATAATAAGACTAATCCTCGAAGACTTTTGTAACATTAAATGATTCAATTATGAAATAATATTGTAGCCAACAAATACTGCTAAACCGTCATTTCATACCGCCAGAATTTCTTGATAAGCACAGAGAAAAGAAAAAATAATTTTTTTAAAAAAAACACTCTGGAAATTAACACGTCAGTCCAATTAAGATTTAAATAATTAAATCAAGCAATGCATGTGTTGATGTTTATTTTGTTAATCCCTTATGATTGGGAATTGTTGATTAAAATTAAAGACACATTGTAGTCATGTGTGAAATCTAATTATTACCTAATTCATTTTGAACTCGTATAGAAAATTTGTGTGCGGATCGATATTCTTTATGATAAAACCCACAAGTCCCAACTTGTAGGACGTAGAGCCCCCGATTTGATTTTACAAAAAATATTTGGTTGTTCTGAGGATGATCGGTTTTTTAGTCGTTAATTAAAAGAAACTGAGAGAATTTTTTTTTGAGATTATGACGTAAATTATAGGAAAAATTTTAGTTTTAGTCAGTAAGTTGGAATCTTTTCAATTTTAATCATGCAATTTGTCGAAATTTGATTTTCATCCATAAATTTAGATTTTTTTTTGTTTGAACTAAATCCACATAATATTGCTTATTTCACACTGATGCTCGCCTAAGTGATTAATGTGACAAGAACAAAACCTAGATTACACATATTAAAATCTACCTACACAAAAATAAAAGAAAATGACACTTTTTCCTCCCATTCTAAATTGCTGAGTGTCTTTTTGCTTTAATTTCTCTTTCTTTCTTTTTTTTGTTTAGAAGTATTCCAAAGTGTAATATACTGATATAAGTATTGGAGTGCAATAATATTCTCGACTGAGTAAAACAATGAATCATAGTGTTTGGGCTCTTGTGCAGTTTAAAAGATTGAGTTGCACCATCACCAAAAGTTATAGTTTTTGGTAAAACGGCAAAAAGCTCGATCCTACAATTGGTATCAGTGTCAGGATTATTGATTCGATTCTCATTGCTTGCAAGGAATGCAATTATTAGGAAGGATATTGTTGGGGTACAATAATTATCTTTGTCAAGTAGAGCGATATAACCATGACACTTGAGCTGATATACGTGAGGTTTAAAATATTTGAGTTGCACCATTGCCATCAGTACTTATAGCTTTTATAAAGCGAAAAACGCTCAATCCTAACAAGAAACTTTATTCTCGTCTCATGTGCTATGTAGAAGAGCATCAATGCCAAACATTCTCGTTTCATGTGCTATGTAGAAGAGTATCAATGCCAAACAAATCGTATTTGATCGATTTAATGATTTTCAATAAAAAATAATTAAAATTCTAAATTACTGGATAAATATTAAACTCTCATAAACACGAGTAAAACTCAAAACACATCATTGTTTTCTTGTTCCCATGGAATAGAATAGACTTCTCCACGAGATGTTGCAAAGTTCAATGCTCCAATAATTACCTGGACAGATAATTAAAGGGGTCGGAGAGAGAACTTTTCAAGAAAAAAAATGTAAAATTATCAATCCATATTGATCCAATCTATCCACTCAAAATTCAAGTTCATAAAAAATCTAGATGCAATAAATTTAAGTTGTCGATAATATTGTTCCAAAAGGCGTTTAATGATGGAGTAAGTAAGCTTTTTACAAATGGTCTGAAATTCGATTTTTCCTACCAACACTTTTTCGAGCCAACATGTTACACATAAGACTTGCTCAATATGGTTTAAATTACTAGCATGATTTATTGGCTATTGTGTTAACCTAAAATTTACCCAATATTGCAAAACATAACAACTACATATATATTCTTGCGTCGAAAAAAAATAGTCGATAATGTTGAATTGTAAAATTGGTACATAGTTACATATGTAATTAATTAAATTAAGTCAATTTTTATTATTCGGTGTACGACCAACATGCATGTGTACGTTTCCACTAAATATTAATGGATGTCTCCCTTAAATGCTATGCGGACAACCTTCCAATTCTATAAGATATTTTGACTAGTTAATTTCTCCCTAAATTGACATATTTTTATTTTCAATCGTATAACTTGTTTTTGTCTTTTTGTATTATTTTTCTTCCACATTGGTCATATAGTGTCGAATACATCAACAATATCTATCACTCATTAACATACGGTAAAAGAACCAAAATTGAAAGGATGAAAAAACTCAAATTAATGATTAACACCAAAATTTGACGATCTATATATAGAGCTAAAAGCCACCAAAAAAAAAAAACTAATTTTTAGGATTGACGATTATTTTTATTTATTTATTTATTTTACGAGACGACGACGCACACTGTTCCTCCGCACCCTGTCCTTTCGAGCTCGTTGGGTCCCTTGATGTCTTGGATTATATACAACACTAACACCCCCATGAAGGCAAATAAGGACAGGAAACCGTGTCGTGTACGTACATATATACGGGCATAAGTCGGTTCATGTTGTAATGTTCTTGCAGTGTTCGATATATGTTCATATTTTTATTAATTTATTGTGCTGGAAATTGTTCGAAGTTTAAGCCAACCTCAGTCTCCCTATACCATCCACTCATTTAATGTTCTTTTTCATACGGAAAAATAAACAATAAAAAAGAGTGTGAAACTGTGAGTTACGTCAGAAGAACTAAAGGGGTTTTGGACAGTATTCTTGGATTGTCCCTAAGCTTTAAAATAATCTGTGTTCTCAGATTTTCATGCAAGCCGAAACCCTAGGATAAATAATAAATAAATAAATATATATATATATATATAACCTCTCATTCACATTTTAAGGTCCAACCATTCTTTATTTTAAATGTTTAACCTTCTACATCTTTGCTTCAATCTGTCAAAACAATGTTTTACGGGGAGATATATATAAAATGAAGTTTATTTCGGTTACTTTTGCTCTTTTAGATTGAATTTTTCTGCTTTTGGTCATGTTAATAATGAATTTATATTTACAATTCTATAAATTGCATTTTATTTTATTTTTAGCCATGTGACGATAAATTTTATTTTTAGTCATATAACTTATATGTTTTATTTTTTTATTTTTGGTTATTTTCTTATCGGAGTCCATCGTGTCTGGCTGTCTGCGGTAAAAAAATGACAAAAAATGGGAGAAAAACATACAAGTTTCAAGACTAAAAATAAAAAATATGTACTTATTGCAGGATTAACAATGAAAACTCATGGTAATAGGACTAATAATTAATACTAGCAAAAAATGCACACGCTTTGCATGTGTAAAAGAGAAGCTTTTATATTTAAATTTTTTTAAAAAAATAAAACATGAAGTAGTGGAAGAGATTTAGTGGGTAGTTGATAGTTAAGTGTAATTTTGGAATAAATAAATTTAGTGTCCTCAAGGTAGTTATTATAGTGTGCTCATGTTTTATATATACAAGTCACCATGGCACACGCGATGCGTGTCCCGTAAAAATATAGTTTGATAAAAATTGTAACTTGATTAAGGTGTCGGCCGAGAAAATTTGAGTTTGACAGAGAAAAAAAAAGTAAAGAAAAAAAGTCAGAGGAAAAACCAATGAGAAAGTGGGAGAAAATGAGACATGAAGAAAGTTGTTTGTTAGTTAGTGAGGGGTATGAGGATATAATGGGTAAATTTTAAGAAAAGTACCATGACACCAAAAACAGTTTTTATAACCCACACACACTTAATAATATAGTAAGATAGTAAAACTAGGGAAAAATGAAAAAAAAAATTTAAAAATCAAATCATGAAGGTAGTTGGATGTTTTTAGTGAAATATTGGATAGAAAAGAGTAATTTTGGAATAAATTATTTTGGTGTTCTCATATAATATATATATATATATATACATATATAATTTTGATCACCTTCACCCTAGGGTGCAGAGTTTTTTGTGTGCGACAGTGTAAAAAAAAACACTAAAATCCGGTACCGGATTTTAGTGATCGCACACGAAAAACCCTGCACAAGAAGCAAATTATAGGACTAGTTATCCCTTTTAATTCATGAATCGAACAATCTTCTTAATTTATGCTAGATCGAACAATTTATATCCTTATGATAGCATCATAGGTGAAATATTTATATGGAAAATTCGGCATTTGATATTTGTATTCGATCTAACCTGACCATGTCCAGAGTAGTTGTACAAAATGAAATACATGTAAAAAGAAAAAAGGTTGATAAATCTTCTCAAAGGCATCCCGTATATAGGCTAAACAAACTTAATATAAATTTAATAATTTTTTTATTTGGTAATCATATTATATGCTTTGAATTGAAGTGAATTTTAATTTATAACTTTAATCCGATGCCACATTAGCAATTTTATGGCTTCATGCAGTCAATTTCTAGTGTTATATATAAGTTCGGTAGGAAAATAAATTTGAAATTGAAAAAATTAAAATAGAAATAAAAATTAGAATATCAAGATCATAAATTGACCAATAACATAATGCACAACTTACATGATCAAAAATATAAACTTTCACGAGGACGGTTATACTGCCGACATCGTCTATTCGACAATCAAATAATTGCATTAAACTTTACAAGTAGTAAATAATATTTAACGTTTTGGATTATGTTCTCCAAATTTGAGACAATGACAAGGAAAGAACAAGTTAAAAAATGCATAGAGTAAGAAATTTTCCAAGATTATGAGTGCCTCTATACATTAGGATGTGCTTATTAAAGCGTCGGCAAGAATATATTGTTATTACTGTTACGTATTAGTGGTGACCACTAGGAATAAAGGTTGAGTAAGTGGAATAATAAGACTTTAATTTAGGGTTATTTTTCTGAAAAAATTCTTTAATTCCGGTTTGATATGAAAAAAAAAAAAAAATTCTTTAATATAGGTAAATTATTGGTATAATCACAAGGAAAAAGCACAAGTTGAATAAGACGTACGTTAGTGGTAAATTTTGTTACTCATGAAAAGATAATGAATTCGGGATGATAATAGGCCAGCATGTTTGTTGTAATTAAGACTAGGAAAAACTGTAATTTTGGTCATATATGTTTGTCACTTTGCGATTTCAGTCCGCTATGTTTTTATATTTCAGTTTTAGTCCTGTATGTTTCGGTTTTTGACAATTTCAGTCTTTTTTATTCGAAAATGCTTACGTGACACTATACACGTCAGCTCCACATCAACACTGTATTGGTGCACATCACCGCCACATCAGAAAAAGGATTAAAATTGCCAAAAAAATAAATATTGCGGACTAAAATTGAAATCTAATAATATATATGACCGAAATCGCAAAGTGGCAAACTTACAGGATCAAAAAAGCAATTTTTCCTGTAAGACTATGTTCGACGAAACATGTTTAGTGAAGAAATCGATAAACGTGATGCTTGAGTACTTATTTTATGAGCACCGTTGACGTGACATTCTCCTCATCTAATAAGTGAATGTCACATCAGCAATGCTCACATAGATGCTCACTATATCAAAACACCCAAATTTATATCAATACACAAAATTACAAATATATATATTCATTCTCCTAAAATTATCCCTACATGCATGGCATTTGCAATAAAATCTTCCAATTAATATTTACCTTTTTAAGCAATTAATATTAAATGAGTGATAAATGTCTTTAGTTAGAATTATTTTTTGGAAAATTTCAATTTGGTACTCATTTATGTTTTTTTTAGTAAATTTGGTTTTTTGTGTTATCAAATTTCAATTATAGTTCTGTATTTTTAATTTTTTTTGTAGTTTTAATAAATTTTCATCGAGAGTACTACTGTGATATTAAATATGTCGGTATGCACCCGCAACGTACGCCTGTACCATATCGACTCCACACCAGCAGCGTACGTATTGGTACCATACAAGCAAACTAAAATTGCGAGAAAAAAATATATGACCAACTAAAACTAAAATTTGAAAAAATAGAAAACCAATATCACAAAGGTAAATATTTAAGATTATAAATGCAATTTCACCTATATTTTTCTACATATATATATATATATATATATATATATAATATTTCGAAATAAATTTTCAAGAAACATTTTCTCAACACCAAAAATGCAATACCGAACATACCTATGCTTTTGTCTGTTTTTACCCCGCGAAGGTTGTCTTGTTTCCTTGGGCAGTTGGGCAGCTATATCTTAATGTAGGACATGGCCGGGTCACAATATATTCACACTGTGCGTGAAATTCCACTAAATGACGAGTAAATTTTGGTTACAAATAGTCTACGAAAGTACTGAAAAATTATTAAACTTAAATGTGAGAACTTTAACTTTATTTTAAAAGAGAGTACTATTTTGAAAAATTAT
This sequence comes from Henckelia pumila, assembly GCF_033568475.1. NCBI lineage: Eukaryota > Viridiplantae > Streptophyta > Magnoliopsida > Lamiales > Gesneriaceae > Henckelia > Henckelia pumila. The sequence continues at coordinate 36,475,263 of NC_133122.1, forward strand.
TTAAACAAAAAAAAACAGCACGAATAAAGCTGATCAATGCGCCAATGAGGCATTAACCCAATTGCTAAGGTTGGGGCTCTGAGACCAACTCCCACTAGTTGCCGGCAGTTTTCCTAATTTATTTAGATAAATTTAAAAGTTTTTTTATAATTCTTATGCTCGAGATAAGTTTGTCTCGAGTCCACTCTCAAATCTCATCTGCCATGCGGTTAGTTACTTCATATCGTTATATTCTAGATCATGATTGTACTTGTACTCTCAAAAAAAAAAAAAAAAAAAAAAACTGATCAATGCAACGCTGAGGACAAGGATAAGGTATCTAGTCTCTAAACACGCAGATTCAGTTTATTTTGAATTTCATGAAATAATTTTGAATTCCACCATTTTTATTTTACAATTTTTTTTATATTAACTAATGTGATTAATTTCAAATTCTCGTAAAATAGAGTCTTAAATTCCATTAGTCAAATTATTTTCTTCTATAACGAAATAAATCCATTTAAACATGACCTAAGGGGATTTTTTTATTGCAACTAAGGGTTTTCACAGAAAATGTAATATATGTGTCCATTGCAGAACTCAGGGGCGGCTCCAGTAAGGGGCAAGGGGGGCAGCTTCCCCCCTTAAATTTTTTTTATATAAAATTATTATAATATTTTTAAATTTAAAATAAAATTATAATTATAAACATAAATTAGGAATCAAACACGAAAATACAATAGAGACTAACAAAATTAATTTAAGCTTCATTTGTTAATGTGTGCAGTGACGAAAATTTGTGGCTCATAGTCTTTAAAAAATTGAAGTCCAGACATTAAGTTTTTAAACATATACACAACTGGGTTTTAAGGTTTTTAAACTTAAAAATAAATTGTTGAAGCAAGAATCGTTAGCTTATAAGTTTCTGAGTTTGACTCTTATTTTATCATTCGCAACAATTGCAGTGAAGAGAAAATTTTTTATGTGAAAATTATTACGAATATTAATTACTTATACTGAAAAATATATATTATGTAGTTTGTCGAATTAAGTTATTATTATCAATTATTTTCAGAAAAAATTCATGTCATAAACGGTAAATTGTAAGTTAAATTTGAAATCTAACAATATTATTTAAATTTTAGTACTATATTTAACTGTTGTTATGTGATGATAGCATATATATATTTGTGATCTTTAGTTCTGTCCGGCTGCCCCCCTTGATAAAATTCCTAGATCCGCCCTTGGTAGAACTCGTGAATGAATATATAATTCTCTTGATATTAAGGAACACCCATCTCTCTCTTTAATTGGAAGGAAAATTATAGTTTATAGTATTGTATGTTGGTAATTTTGGTCATTTATTTAGTCAAATTTAGTCATAGTTTCGTATGACCGTATCTTTGTTATTTTTACAATTTTCTTCATTTTTACATAGAGTGTTGATGTGCCACTGATGACATCAATTGTTGATAGAACGTAAAGTATTGTTGACGTATTCGATATCCCATTAGCACTCCCACAAAAATGTAATAAACTAATTTTTTTTTGAAAACGACTGAATTATAAAACAAATTAACAAAAATAGCAAATTGAGGTTGAAATTTGACTACATGATTGACCAAAGTTTCGATGAGGCTAACTTCAGTAACCTGGTGGACAAAAATTTCAATGAGGCCAATTCAAAGGACCAGTTCTACAATTTCCCTTAAATTGGATGTATTGCATTTATGAATAAAAATATTGATTAAGTTACCATATGAAAATAGTAGTTATCGAATGTTCAATCATTTGATCAACGGATCACATTCTTCGTTTGGTAAAAAAATAAATAAATAAATAATACTGTGAGTTAGACTCGTGATATTAAAGAAATTCTTTCTAATAGTTAAGGTAGAGATTCGAAGCAATAATATACATATTCTGTTTTCACAATTAAAGAGGCTGATGCCTTTAAACTTTTTTCAATATTTACTATATTGTAAAGCAAATTTAAGGTAACTCACGAGAATTTTCAAATCTCTTGTGAATAAAAAATGCATATAGTAATGAATTCGGGATAACATTATTTTTATTTTTTGGTCATTCAATACATTTTTTTTTATTTTGGTCAATAACTTGCATTTTTTTTTCCATTTTAGTACTTATTTCATAAAAATGCTGGCATGACACCAAAAAATGATGACGTGATATCGAGATTAATAGTCACGTGGTGTCTGACATTACTGACATGTACGATGTCACTTCAGCATTCTGGTGAAAAAAAAAGATTAAGTTGCATACATGACCAAAAGTGTTGTTTTTCCTATTGAATTCGGATCTTTTCGGCTTAGAAAATGGAAAAACATTTCTCTCCTTGAGCTAATTGTTTACATTCTTCTATTAAATTTATCTAATATTCGTGGTTTTACAGGCTTTTGAAAAATCCGGATTCATCAGCACTAACGTTAGGTAATGGTTGCGGGTTTTTCGTCATATGAAAAAAAAAAAAAAAAAAAAGTCTGTTGAGCCTTACTTTGAATTAAATGTACGTGTAAGACTTCAATGTTTGCGGCAGCTCCTCCTCGAACACACATAATCATCAAATAAAGAATATGTGTAATTGTTTTCACAAGATGCACAGTTACTTTCTGCAAATTCACTTAATTAAAACGCGTAATTAATTAATTTATTAAGATTTCAGACATAATAAGGCAATCGCATGGAAACATGAACTTCCTAGGAAACATCCAATTGTACTTTAATTTGGTCTGTTTTAACTTCTTATTTGCATTAGTTTAAATTCTCAAAAGCTGCACAAATTCAGACCATCAACATTAACACTAACTAAAGTATATCTAATTTCACACTTCTTTAATAGGCTTTTCAATTTTTATTTTTATTTTTCAAAAAAATCTTTTTTGACTTTTTTTTTTTAAATTCGGGGTCTTCTCATTTACCACTCATTTATTATTAATAAACTAAAGCTTCTAAATATTAAATTAATATATTTTCACAGCATCTTTATTACAAGCTTAAGTAAGGGGATCTAACTTTTAATAAGACACGTACCCGAACGTGCACATACAACAAATTTACACACACAAATATACATATATATATAAGGGCAAAAGAGTCATTTAACTCCATAACATTCTTCATGGCCTTTAAATACCCTAGCTAGCTAGGCACCCTTGATGTGGACTAGACTTATATATATATATATACTAGTGTTCAAGTTTGATATATATCTTCAATTTTCTTTATTCATATCATATAAATATAAATCAATGGGTGATCAAGGCCAAGACGGTGGCGGGTCGGCGGAGCAGAGGAACGAGCCGGTGCGATCGCGGTGGACCCCGAAACCGGAACAAATCTTGATCCTGGAATCAATCTTCAACAGCGGGATGGTGAATCCACCCAAGGACGAGACGGTGAGAATCCGGAAGATGCTCGAGAAATTCGGGTCGGTGGGAGACGCCAATGTCTTCTACTGGTTCCAGAACCGACGCTCGCGGTCGAGGCGTAGGCAGAGGCAAATCCAGGCGAGCCTCACCGCCGTGGAGCTGCAGCAGGCCCCGGCTCACGGCGGCGGCGGCGGCGGAGGAATTCAGTTCGATCAGATTAATGCTGCTGGTTTCATGCCTGCGGGTTCCTTTTCTTTCTCTGCCAACACGATCAGCAGCTCATGTACTTTAATGGTGGGCTCGGGCTCTTCTTCCTCTTCTGGGATGGGTGAAAACGCTTGTATTACTCCTCATAATTCTCATGATTTCTACTCGTTTTCGGGCCTCCAAGAACTGGACCATAACTCCATCTTCTGTCACTCTCATGCTAATTCCCATTTGCATTACCAGCCTGCAGGTGAGTCATATTAATCCTTTTTTTTTTTCCTTTTCCAAGATTTCTGTTTTTCCCTTCAAAACCCTAAAGTTTGTGTCATTCCCAAATGAAAATAATAACAAGTATTTTCTTTTTTAAAATTTTAATTTCATTCTCCATGTATATATCCCCATCAAGTCATCTTTCACAAAAATAATAATAATAATAATAATAATGGCTATGATCGTAAACTTAATTTCTAAAGGAAATGTAACCTTTCCAATTAGCTCAAATCTTTGGCAATAAATTTGCCACTAAAACTAAAAATTTAATTCAATTGTGATCGTGGCTAATGATTAATTTGAAATAGGTTTCGGGTTCAAATTATTATTATTATTATTATTTGGACCTTTTCAGGTTCAAATTATATTACATTCTTGTACGGGTCAAGTTAGAAAAAAAAAAAAAAAAAAGTGGGAAACAAATATATAAATAATATAATCACAATTCACATAAAATTTTAAACTTTTATAATAATATTTTATTGAATAAACTCTTCATGGTTTAGACAGTTGAAAATTGAAATTATATCACGAAATAAACACCAAATAATAAACTTAATTTTTCATCTCTTAAAATCTTTGTCTCAAAACATTTCAGCAAATTGCGGGTTTTTTCTTCTCTTTTAAATATTAATTAATAATTAAATTTAATTAGCTGATCATCATCAACTTCTTCTTCTTCACTATATATATATATATGATGATGATGATGGGGCCGGACTGCATAAAATTCAGGAGTAATTACAGTGTTCATAAATGGAGTGGCAACAGAGTTGGCGAGGGGCCCTCTGGATATTAAGGCCATGTTTGGTGCAGATTTTGTGTTATTTCATTCTTCAGGAGTGCCAGTTCAAGTCAATGAGTATGGATTTCTGGTGCAGAGCTTACAGCATGGTGAAAGCTATTTTCTGGTAATTTAAACTTTTCTTTTTTTTGATCATTTATTTAATTAATATTTTGCATTGAAATTTGAGTCCCAGAAAACGTCAGCCCAGATTTTAATTGTTCTCATGTGAATATGCACTGAATTCCATCGTCGACCTCATTAATGATTTAATTAATTAAGTTGTATATATGGCAAAAAAATATAACTTTTTTGAGTTCGAAAATATTTATGTTTATCTTCAAAAAGGTCTGCCGAAACTTTAATGAAATGCTCGTGCCACTCAATATAGTATATGGTTTTTTTTTTTTCAGGTTGAATAGAATAATATTCATCTTTGTATTAAAAGTATATATCGTCTTTAATATATGATAATTCAAGTGATAAGAGGTTCCCATTTTTTTTTTCTTTTTTGAGTTGGAAAATATTTATGTTGTTACCTAGCTCATAATCGAATATGATATAATCCACATTTTCTACTTCTGGGAAATTATAAATATTCACGTTTTTTTGTTATTGCACCTATTTATTTATATATGTTGATTTTATAAATTTAATTTTTTTAAAAAAAAAATTGTACACCTAATTGATAAAAAATAATAATAATAATTTGGCAAATTTTAAAATTAATTTTCTAATTTACGAAAAATTAAGTACAACTCTTTTTATTGAATTTAGCGAGACGAAGTTGCATTGAATTTAGTCATCCATGGCACCCAATACAATTACTAACAGTTAGCTTTTGTGATGTTATTTTTTGTTATTTATGGAATTTTATACTGAATTCTGGGACTTAGATTTTGTGATGTTATTTTTTTGTTATTTATGGTATTTTATACTAATTTTTGGAACTTAGATAATATAATCAGCAGGGTTAATGTAGTAATTATATAGAGTCGATTATGATTATAACATATATAGTATAGATATTATTCACGAAAATGTGGCAATATGTTTGCCAGGTATAATAAAACGCGATAACATATTTAGCTAAAGCATCTATTTTATTATGAACTCTAACATATATCGTCGAGATCTAGAGTTTTGTTATTTTTATTCACTTGCAACCAGGGCTGGGATACCGAACCAAAATATGAGTTTTCGGGATACCGTACTGAAATTTTTTCGATATATAGACATTTTTTTGGTATATCAAATTTTTTTCGGTATCTATACGATATTAGTATGGATTTTTTCCATACCAAAATTTCGAAATTTCGATATCGGTATCGGTATGAATTTTTTTCATACCAATATTTTTTATACGTTATATCGAAAATACACCCCTACTTGCAACTTTGTTGCCAGAGTATGTAACATGGTGATGTGTATAAATCGTAGCCGAAATGAAAATTTGAGGTCGGAGGAGAACACAATGCTGTTGTTGTTGTCGTCCTTGTTGATAATTTTCTTTGGAATTGTTTTCAGGTTCCCAGACATTCATGAATTCAAGTGCAAGACACATGCTTGTGGGAGGTTCCAACGTTATAATAATTTGGGAAGTAATGCCAAATTTGTTATTTTAGCATTATAATAAATATTGTTATAATATATTGATAAATTTCTCTTTTTGTATCTTTTTTTTTTTTTGTTTTCATTTGTTTGGTTGTCTCCAGCTTTGTGGAAATTAGTAATATATATTGCTCCAGTACAATCAAAAGTTTGAGAATAATTTATATAGTTTTGCAGTACTTGGCAATATATGATTCATACAAGCTAAATCTTCATAATTGATAATTAGGCCAAAGAAAAAGCTTTGATTTACTTAATTTCTTAACTTTGGTTGATGTTATCTACATTATTCTCGTTCCAAAATATGATTCCTACTCTTTTAAATTGAAACAAATTAGAATTCTAAATTTTCTAAGACGTGTAAAAGATAAAATATTTTCGTGAACAAGAAAATCTAAATGAGCTAATTTAACACTCCATATTATGCATTTCTCTTTTCATCTTATATTACCTCATGATATATATATCCTTTCAAATTTAAAAACTGATAATTAACTTTCATTTAAATCTTCTTTTTTTGGAAAAAAAATTTAACTACTTGATTCTCTAGACCACAAGCATCGTGTGTACAACGACCCGTTAGTTGTATATAATTGCAAAACCATGGTGCTGAAAGCTTTTCAATTAAAACATGGAAATACTATACGCATGTCCAATATGTAATTTTTTGCACTGAATTTATATAATGTGGAACACAATCATGGAAAAGTTTTAAAGTAAAAAAGGGAAAAGTTTCAAGAGTGAAATTGAATAAAGAATGTTGATCAACAACCAATTAGTTATAAGGCAAAGTGATGCCTATATGTTCATTGAATTGCTCCAAGTACTGGTGGATATCTCTGGTTATAATCGTAGAGTTTAATTTAAAATAATTGAATTTTAAAAGTGAAATTATTTTATAAATAGAAATGGAATAAAAGAAAATATAATGAATAAGTGAACTAATGATTAAAAACAAAATTATGAAAATTACCCCTTTTAATTTTTCCCTTCAATATATATTAATAGTATTTCTTCCCTCACATATATTTAGGCTGGATTTTTTTTATCTGTCTCAATTATATATTCTAATTTTCATATTTAATATTATTTTTCCTACTCTTTTATCAATATACCCCTATTAAATTAAAATTATTAAGTACTTGGATAATTTTGTTATCCTATTAAAATATTCATTAAATAAAGATAAAATGGTAAATTGCTTTTGTGATGCTCGGCGTTGACAAGAGAGCGGGGGTGATCGCCGATGCCGAGGTTGCATGGAAAATGAGCATCTTTTGGCAGGTTTAATTTTAGGCAAAGAAAGACATGAATGAACCGATCTCATATCAGAATGAGAGACATTCTGAGACTCTAGGCGAAGGGAGACATGAATGAATCAATCTCATGCCAAAATGAGAGAGATTCTGAGACTGTGTAGGTATGAGACTGCACAGTTGATAATGTCTTAAAAGATTTGATAAGTACTACTTATATCAAGAAGGTGAATCTTTTTTTTTTCGGGATTTCATCACATAAGAACTCCAAAGTTAAGCGTACTTGACTTGGGGTAATTATATGATGGATTATCCCTTGGGAATTTTCTCAAAGGGGTGAGAAATGAGGACATAATCAAGCTGAGAAGACTGTCTTGTCACAGTGGGGTTAATCCTCAAATCTAAGACGTTACAACTTTATAGAATTTACTTTTCGAAACACTTTCTTAATATTGTTAATTGTGAACAATACATGTTGTGTGCGTAAAATAACATATATTTGCACAAATATTTTGTGTTGAAGTTTCAATTTTAATATTTAAAAAAAATTAAATATGACATGAAATTTATTAAGATGTTTTTTACAATTATAACACATGAAAATTTAATTATACTCTATAAAATTAAATACTTCGTATAATTATATGTGTGAAAGGGTAGTTTTGGAATTAATAAAAAGACTTCATCATTATTCAACACTCTTACTTTATTAATAGTATAGATGTGTGAAGAACGATATACACACATATATAAATAAATGGGACGAAGAAACTAAAAGTTATAATTTAAATAAATTAATGAGAAGGATCCTGAAGATATAACTTTAGAGAAAAATTAAATAGTATATATATTATATTCTATTTTTTTTTCTTTTCACTTTCCATTTGAAAAATTAAATTGCTGATTCCCAAAACTTATGCATGCATGTTTCAAGGACTTTAACAATAAATACATTGGCAATTCATCCGAGCAATTATTAGTCATTATTTGCACATCATTACATGACATAATTCGGGACAAATGTAATAATTTCATATTAGTCCCACGACGAATAATGTCATATCCAGTCTGCTGACCAAATGTACGTAGATCTACGTCAAATGAAAATTTAATTAAGTTATCTTTGTTCTTTGAAAGTTTAAAATTTATTACCCCTTGAATTTTATAAATTAATTACACTACCTTTTTTTTTACATGATCATTTGGGTGAAGTATATAATATGAGTCATCTGGGAAAATTTGCAACTTTCATCATATACATATATATATATATATACATATATTTGTCAATAAGAAATTTTAATCATCCATATTTTCAAATTACAGTTTTCGTACACTATTTTTATTTATCTTTTTCTTGTTTTTTTATTTTGTAGTATGTTTTCTAATATGACACTTGATATGATACTAAAATGTGGAGCAAACATAATACTCATACATGAAACATCACATCAATATTTTCAAAAAAAAAAAAAAATTACTACACATGCCAAAATTGAAAATTATATTAATAAGGGTTTGTAACCAAGCGTGTGATGAGTTATGAGTGATGAGGGGCGTTTTGTATGCTGAAACCTGAAAAAAAGTTAATGAAGTGTCCGGAATTCAATGGAAAGATCTTAAATTACCTTTTAGTATATCTATGTTTATTTATACAACTTTATAAGCCATTCGATTAATTAGGTTTAAGATGCACAAATATAATAATTAAAAGCAATCTTTAATTGTTTAACCACATATCCATGTATGATAATTGCGAATGGGAGCACTCATTTCTACAGAAATTGAAATTTTTTTAATTCATTTTTCCCCTAGAAGCCAATGTACTCTCCCTCCAATTTTCGTTAATCACATTTCAATTTTAATTCATTAATCACATTCCACTATATGTATTATAAAATTTATTCATAAAATGAAATGTGATAACAATAAAGGACCGACTCATCCCGTTAATGATTTATATATTTTTTTCTATGCAGTGCGTCACAAATCAAAGATTCCATGATGCGTATAATTTGATCTTCACTCGATCATGTGTTGTGCATATATATATATATATATATATATATATATATATATAGTTTTGATATGTTGCCCACCTTCATGCCCATTTATGAGGTGACAATCATCCATTGGATGAACCATTTGTATATGATTCATTTCATTCATTGGATGATTGCCACCTCATAGGTGGGCATGGAGGTGTGCACGAGGTGGGCAGCATAGAAAAACTATATATATATATATATATATATATATATATATATATATATATATATAGAGAGTTATTTTATGGTGCCCAACACTATATGCCCACTTCATGTCCATTATGTACAAGTCAACTCATCTATTGTACCGGTCAACTCATCTATTGTATATGGTGGGCATGAAGTGGACATATAGTGTTGAGCACCATAAAAGAACTCATATATATATATATATATATATATATATATATATATATATATATATAATTAATTTTATATATAAAGTTTGAGACATTTGTACTAACTGATTTAGTCTGTCAATGTGTCACTAACGTCAAATTATATATTTAGCTAGACTATAAAAAAAATTCGTTTGTTTCTACTGATAAAGTACAAAGATGTCGAAATCAAAACTACACTATTACGCTCCGTTTGGTACGATTATTATTAATCTCGATATAATTTATTTTATCCAATCATGCGTTCTTCTTGACGTATTATTTATCCATCTATTAATTATTTATTTTGCATCAATCAAATCATTAATTATTTATCTTACATCAATCAAATCATTGAATTGAAATTACTATATTACCCCTTATAAATAATATTATTCATATTTTATTTATTATTAAAAGGACAAAGTGATAATTTATTATTTTTATATAAAATTTAATCAATCAAATCAAATTATAAACTATAATTTATCAACTTCTTTCCACACAATTAATTTTGTTCCTCATCTTTTTCATTTTTTTAATCTACATAGTTTTTATTGATTATGTTACGTATGTATCGCGTGTGCTTCAACTGCTGAAATTGTTTGTCTATGTATTATACACATATTATTGTGGATAAAACACCCTAAGTTCTTGGCTTTAAAGACAGATGGAGATGTACTTAAATAAATAAGAATACCGAGTGAATTGAGGAATCTCTATAATTAGCTGAGGCGGAAAGGCGTGTGGGTTAAAGATTTTGTTATAAATCCATTTGAGGGAATTGCCGACCCCTCAAAAAATTAAGGGACTATGTTGGTTGTTAAGATTTACAAACCTTAATAAATTAGCACTTTTTTTCCATTTTTGCATCCAACTTTATCCATGATATAGCTTCGTTTGTTTTATTCATATCCCTTCATTTGAAGTAATCAGAACTTGAGTCTATCTAATTTGAGATGGTCTCAAGAATTTATAAATATGTTAATAGGTAACCCAGTCGATGCATAGTGAAAAGTAATAATTTTATTTCGGCTAATGTAGTTTGCAGGCTATTGCGCTAGTCCGGGGATTTACCCAGTGCACACTGAAGATAGCGGCTCGGGTTTTCACGTCACAAAAAAAGTAATAATTTTATTATAAAAAATAATGTTATAAAAAGTTCTATGCGGTAGGCAGGCGTCATCCCTCCACCCAGAGACTAGGCGTCATCCCTCCACCCAGAGACTAGGTATGACAGCTTAAATGACGCCTAGGTGGTTTTTTTAGGTTATATTAGTCTAATCTTCTTATTGTTCATCTTCATATTTCTCTAATACTTTCTCCGTATCGAATTCACAAAATCCATGACTTGCTCATTCTCTTCATCTGATGCAAATTCTTAATCGTGAAGTTCTCGTGTATCTTCAATATTTGTTTCAACACTTTCATCATCAAAATCAACAATTCATCGTAATTGTTTCATAGTTGTTTTACTTGGAAGTACTATATATACTCCTTTTTCTTATTGTCTTATATCTTGTTGACATTGAATTGAATATAAACTAAATTAATTAATTTTTCTTATTAGTTTTAATCTAATTTATTATATATATATATATATATATATATATATATATATATATATATTATATTTGTAATATGTTCATCTCGATTTCGAGTTGTCTAGGCCGTCGATTTATGCGACAACGTCCAAAAGCATCATCTTTGTGAAAATCGTGGTGGTACGTAGGTTACCACATTTTAGAAAACTGATACTTTTTAACAAGTTGGATTGGAGACCCGTCTCACAAAATCGATAGTGAAATCATCTCATGTGAGTTTTTGTGTTAAACTTTATGATTTACCAATAAGAAGATAACAACTTTGGTAACTTGTGACGCCCCATATTACCAGAATCCCAAAACGTTATTAGCGAGCCATTCATCGAGACCAAACTATTGGTTACAACACTCTCGACTTGCGTGAAACGAGCGAAAACGTAAGTGGAGTATGGATTTCAAATTTTAACTTCCCAAATTTTATTGAAGTGTTCAATCTTTTCCCGAATCGAACCGAACTATTAAATTGATTTGCTAAACAAAAATATCTCTATTGGACCAACTCTCGAACATAGTAATAACAAAAATATCTCTATTGGATGAACATCTCTAACATAGTAATTATTTATATGGAAAATAAGTTTTTTGGTCCAATAACTTTATCCCTTTGGGTTTTGGTCAATTAAATTTTATGATGTGGGTTTTGGTACACTAATTTTGCATTTTCAGTATTTTTTGGTCCAACTGCATACGTGTCAGCTTTTGATTGGTCCACGTCATCATTTTGGACCAATCAGAAATTGACATGTATGCAGTTTGACCAAAAAACACTGAAATGCAAAGTTAGTGTACCAAACCCACATTGCAAAAGTTAATGGACCAAAACCAAAACATGGACAAGTTAATTGACCAAAATCTTATTTTTCCTTATTTTATAAGATCATTTACTTCTTGTTTTACCGAAAGCTCCGACGGCTTTTCAACTTTCCTCTTTCAGACTTTGTACAGTAGATTTAATTTGGGCCTGAAAATGGACTACTGGAAAGACATTATTGACATTAGATTTGGACCTTTGAGCCCATCATTTTTACCAGGCTCAAATTCTGACAAAAATAGAGAAAAAACTTGCGAAACGAAAATAATACCAAAAATCGTTAATACTGCTAATTCCGAATTTGATTATCAATGATATAATTAAATTTTTATATAAGCAATAAAAAATATTATGATTTGTTAAAAAATAAATAATACTTTATCGGAAGCCTTCAAGGGCCGCCCTGTCCAGCCAAATAATTAAGCGGGGTGTGTTGGTAATTTTCAACCCGCCTAAATAGTAGACTGGCGCCGTCAAATAGTGGATTGTGATATGAGCCATTAGTCAACTCGTCAAATATAACTAAAAATTTTCAGATCGGCTCGTTCAGCAAAGTACACGGATTCATTTTTAATTATATTGGCTTATGGGGAATTTGTTACGTACTAGTACTACTGGGTCTCAAATACAACATTTCATTTTAAATTTGAGACTTTTACGTCATATTAGCTACAAGTCATCAAATGCTTATTAAATGGTTCCATGAGCACAAAATCTCGTGTTAGAGTCTCACATGAGATTTTGTGCTTATGTCTCACGGGTAAATTTTTTGAGACGGATCTTTTAATTGAGTCACTCATTATAAAGTCCTACTTTTGATGTTAAAAATATTACTATTTATTATAAATATGAGTTTAATTGACTTGTATCACGGATAAAAATCCGTGTAACTGTCTCACAAGAGACATACTCATGAAGAGATAACCAAATTCCTTTATGTTCAGATATTGAGTGCTTAAATTTGAATAGTTGCATCATTTTATTTTGAATTTTTTAAAATTGAAAGAACAATTTGTTAATTGAATCTTGAATCCGACGAAAGTAGTGTTTGGGAGAGCTTGTAGAAAGCATTTATCAACTTGTCGTTAACAAAATTTCAAAATTTTGTTAATGAAAAGCTGATAAGTGCTTTCTAAAAGCTCTCCCAAATACTACCGAAATCTTAGGATATCGGTGCGAGTGAGCTTTCAATATCCAAAATTTTGCCTTCTTTCAGACAAACTTAAATCCTGATGTAAAGTGATAACAACTGATATTTAAGTAGTGTTTGCAACTTTTAAATTTGTTAGAAAAAAAATCCATAATAATTTATTTTTAGAGGTTTGAAACTTGTCATCTACGCCTTGAACGGGGTTTTGTTGGTCCTTTTCGCAATGATCATATTTGTTCAAAAAAATCCATAAACACTTATTTTTAGATAAATTGCAAACATTAACTTAATATTTTTAGGTTGAATAGTCATTGATGATCGCGTGAAAATCCCCATAAAATTGCTATTGGGGAGAAGACTCATTCAGATGGTAGGATCTCATTCACCCAGAATTTGATGGACTATCTCCCCAACACCATCAATTTTGTCATCGGAATCAAACTTTTATACGTAGTCAAATTAAGATTAAAATTAGTTAAATGTATCATTTATTACTCACTTAGATTAAAATAATATCGATTTACACCATAAATATCATATAGGTTTGCCTCGAGAATCCAACTATAAATACTAGTATTAGGCGATTAGCAGTGTTAAAAATCGGACCGGACGAATCGAAAATGGGTTCACCTTTTAAATTTTTTTTTAAAGTATTTTGATTTATTTTTGGCTTAAAAATTATATATATAATTATATTTGATATTTTCATTGTTTTTTAGTTTAAAAATTTAATAAATATATATTTTATTATATATACACATATTTAATATATTTAAATTTAAATTTAAAAGATATTAATATCTATATTAATTATTATTTATATAAAAAGTATCTTGATCAGTTCGATCATCCGGTTCAAATGTTAGACTAATTGAATCGTTTTTTAAGGATTTATTGGCTTGATTATATATCGATCTGGTTATGAAAATACTAAGTAATAATATTAATAAAAACAAGAAGTTGTGCGATGTTGTAAAAGCCAAGTAAAAAAAAGAAGAAGAAGTTGGGCGATATATACAGACTAAAATTAATTTATACCAAAAACGAAAACCCACACCTTTAAATGTAATAATAATTAATAATTTAATACATCAATCCGAGTAAAATAAAAATTGTTGGGTAAAAATCAAACAATTCATTAGAAGATTAGGGGTTATTCTGACAATTCAAAGAGTTGAGGGTTATAACGTGAATAACAAATTACAAATGTTTTGTCAAAAAAAAAACAAAAACAAAAACAAAAACAAATTACAAATGTAAGAGATTCCTAGTAGGAACATGCAAACCCCAACGTAGGTTTTAAAGCTGCGTTTCTGCTGCCACCCAACATCAAGATTTTTCTCTTCGCCGAAAATCTACGCACTAAATCACTGGTTCTAGTCAAAACAGCGCCGCCGCCATTTTCGGGTAAATTTTTGTATTGATATGCGTGTTTTCTGTACAGATTTCTTGCCATAAATCTACTGTAAATTTCGTTGGAATTGGATTCATATTATTTTTTAGCTGCCGCTAAGATTCAGAACATGGAATCCTCAATCCAGAGTTACCCTTTTACGTTAACCATCAAAAGATGGGATCTTTTTTTCTCTTCTAGGCTTTCTGGATCTGGGCAATCCTTGTCTGGTGTTTTAGTTTTAAAGTAAGATTATACTGAATTCTACTGTTTTAACTGTTGCAGATTGGTTGGGATTTTGGGTTATTTCCAGAATTGTGTTCAATGGGGCTATTGAAGAGCGAATCCGTGATTTGCCCCATTGATCAGAAGTGTTCCCAATGGGCAAGAAAGTTTATGGGTTATTGTATTTGCAGCACAAGAGATGAGTTTTCGTTGGCAGTGGGTTTGATTAGTGTGATGAGTTGGTGTGTGGCAGAAGTACCTCAGATCGTCACCAACCACTCCAAGAAATCTGCAGATGGACTCTCTTTTGCGTTTCTTTTGACATGGATAATTGGGTAATTCTTGTTTTAAGTTTCCACTGCCTCTTTTTTTCTTGTATTAATCATATAAGTGAAGTAACCTCGTCTATCAATCATACATGTTTACTTTGTCTCTAAAGAGGCACATTGAATGGAATTATTTTCAATTAAACGGCAACTGCTCTCTTGCTATGATTGGATTGTCTGTGGGATCAACCCGGGATTTTGAATTTCCACAATCTTTGGAGAACGGCTGAAGCAATGGGTGAAAAAAAAAATTTATTATAGTTGTGGACAGAACTGGGTTACATGTGTTGCTTGTTTGGTTATGTGTATCGGAGATCATTGCGGCATAATAAGCATGTTTTCTTTTATAAGCAAATCTAGTGACTGGTTTTCTGTCAATCTCTTCTTTTTGCAGAGATTTATTCAACCTTTTTGGCTGCGTCCTAGAACCAGCAACTGTAAGTTGTTTTTTGAGTAATGCTGATGTCTCAATAATTTTTTGAACATATCAGTGACAACCTGTGCTTGTTCTGTCTTGGAAATGAAATGCAAGACAATAATAATTTATCTATGCTCATACATAAATAACTACTTGTTTTATGTTTCTTTGATCTAAAAAAGGCTGGTTGATTTTGCAATGCAAGTTAGTGAATTTGTTCCTACATAGGGCCATCTTTATTTTTTCTTAATCTCTGAGAGAACATTTTATCAAAGTATGTTCTCTGGTAACCTGCTTGTATCATGCTTTAATCTTTACAGCATTGAACTAGTAGTAATTTATCGTCCAGCAACTCATTAAGTTAGGAGCGTTTTTGGACTAGTGCCTCTATATGCACGATACCAACCAAAGTTGATAATTTATTGATATTCTATTGATTTGCTAATCTTTGGTGTTGAGTTGGTTTTTCTAATATAACATTTTGCATCCTTGGCCACACTTTTATTGCAGCTTCCAACACAATATTATATGGCTGTGGTAAGGCATCATTCTTATTTCTAAATTAAAATTTCTACCTTTAAATCAAAGTTGATACATGACACTTATTGTTTGTTGCAGTTATATATGGCGACTACCTTGACGCTTACCACGCAAGCGGTATACTATGGGCATATTTACCCACGCTTAAAATCCAACAAAAGGAGGCATGAGGTTAGAACTTATAATATGTGTTACAACTAAAGTTTCTCACGTTGATCCATAGTGTTTTTTTAACAAAAATATAATTGCAGTGCTAATACTTGTCGTGCTGATGCCTAATGTTCTGTGATGATGGTTTGGTTTGCTAATTAAGAAACTGGAAAAGGCAGTGAGTTGAATATGGATTGCCAACTCTGGTTTGGTAGGATAGCCTGAATATCTCTGGTCGGCACACACAAGTAATAGGAATGAACTGCAGGATACATATACAAACATGATAAAGATAATGACAATGTATAATGTCATGCAATGAGCAAAGGAAGAAATATATTAGGATCAACTAGGCCATTGGTATAGTTAATGTTTTGATATAATATTCACAACGTTAATGCATTCTTTACAAAATAATGAGATGAGCAACAATTGTGCAAAAGTGAACTGTAGCCAATAGTGGGAAAAGGGAGAAGAGATGTAAAAGAACTAGGAATCACACCTTAGATTCTGAAAAATAAAATGTCATGTGACAGCAATGTTGCGGAATAACTCGATAAATTTGCCCTTAAACTAAGGGATACTTCTCTGTTTCCTTTTAAAGACTTTATTGTATTTCTGTCATTTCGTCGTCAACATCATTAAATTTTTGTATCAGGGTTGTTTCAGTTGGCTACATGGATCTCCTTTTCGTCCATGATATTGTAAAGACAGTTTTGAAAGTTTCCTTCTGCCCTTATTAAACAAATGCGAGCATGCAATCTAACATGACTCTGCTTTAGGAAGTAGGAACAAAATCATGAACCTCGGAATGCCACGCAAGCAGAGAGTTTTACCATCATGATTGCACATAGTTTATCCTTCATTATAATGTTGCTGACATTTTACCAACCTTCATCCAACTAAATAATTTTTGTGAAGCACTGAAACTTCAAATAAATATTTTTTTGTCTAATATTTTAAGGATTCACAAGAAATGGATGAAGAAAAAAAAAGCGAGTACGACTTTGGTGTGACTGCTGAAGAAGTCAACAATGTAGAGAAGCATAAATTTGCTCCAAGCTCTCCCATTCCCCTTCCAAACAGATCTCGAAGTAGTAGTTCCATTGAAGACGAACGGTATCTTATGTAAGGAATTCCTCTCTCAAATTGGAATGCATACTTACTTTCATGGTGAATATGGTGTGTAATTTCTTGATCTCCATGCATGCAACTTTTTTAAGCATATCAGAACTACAGTATGGTGCGTAAGTTGTGAACTTGGTTATTTCCTCTTCCCATGTGCTTACCATTTTGATCTCTTTCCTTTAAATTGAGATGGAACTAACCAGGGCACCAAGCTGGATAAAACTTTTGTACTTCAAACTTACAAACATCTCCATTTAATCAAAATACTTGTCCTGGTTCTTCACTTAATATTTATATCAGTAACTGTGTCTATTGCAAGCAATATTAACTGGCCTAGTACAAGAGTTTGATGGTGCTTTTCTCCATGGGATTTCATTGCACCGTACGAAATTTTGAACAGATTTGAATATTTCATCATATGGCTCTTAAAACGGATGCAACGCTTATTACTGAAATTCTGGTCTCTTCTTGAACTGCTCACTTGGTGTTTTGATTACTTTCAGGTCAGCAAGATCTCTTTCAGTCAGTCATATACCTATAGCAGGATCCTTCCCAGCTCAGAGAACTCCGACTTCAGACGTTGAACAGCAAGGGCTCAAAGAGCCATTGCTCGGTGAAGTTAAGCCAATGCCATCCGTGTCTTCTCCAAAACCCAAGACCTTGTTCTGTGTGGTGAGAGCTTTTTACAGCTTCCTTTGCAAAGTCAGAACAATTAGAATCTGGTTTTTTACATTCTCTTATTTCAGGTTTTCTTGGTGACATTCTTCCTTGGAAGTTTCAACCTGAAGCTATCAGGAATCCATCACAATGATATGAAATTAAAGAACCCAACTGGAGGATTGGTTTTTCATGTTAGAAGGCAGCTTTTAAAAGCAAAGGTTGAGATTACTTCCTGTGAATCCTATTCTTTTAATTTGTATGTTTTATGATGCGTCTACGGAGGGATGAAGAAAACAAGTCAAATATAGTCTTTTTTCATATTCGAGCTTGGACTCAATTTTTCAGCCAGCTCAAAATTTGAAACATGTAAATTTTGAACTGACTACAACCAGGATCAAAATTCGAATTTGTGCAGGATTAATTTGGTTTGAACTTAAGTATGTTAATTTTAAGACTTTAGTTTAAGCTAGAGCTTATAAAATATAACTAAAACTTTATAGCTGGCAAGCTATCGAATAAAATAGTTTGGGCCTAACGTCAGCTTGAAAAATATGTCATATATTCGAGCTTCTCAAGTTCCAAAATGTTGAATATCAATAGTACCATATTTAAGTTGCCTCTATTCGATTGCATCCATAATCTAGCCTGTGTTATAAGTTGCCTAGTTTGTGTTTTATTTTTTTGTATTTGCACGTAATGATGTGAAGAAGTTTTCTCATACGAGTGACAACATTTTATCAATCATGGTCATTGCAGGAAATTAGAGTTTTAACACAGGGAACTGTGGCTGCAGAGAACAGTGGAATAGGATCATATCTTGGCTGGGGAATGGCAGTTGTTTACCTTGGTGGACGTCTTCCTCAAATTTGCTTAAATGTGAGCATACTTTATGAATTCCCATAATGAACGAATGGATTCATCCGTCAATGAAATTTCATTGCAAACACTAGTTAAAAGTAGAGCCGGCCACGGTTTATTTGAATCGTGAACTAAAACTAGAACCAGGATCGTCCCAAAAAAACTGGAACCATACCAATTTTTTCAGCTTCTGTTCTGAAATCAGAATGGAAACCGAGAAGATACGGTTTGATTTCGGTTTCTAAAAATTAGAAAACATAACCGTAAATGTCTCTTAACTAATTAAGTTTAACTAGTTTCATAATCTTACTAGATGCACCATTTTTTAAACTACTAATAGCATAGATAATAGATTAGTAGTCAAAAAGCATGGAAAGTTCTTACTTTATGCCTTTGTTCATCTGTGCAGATCAGAAGGAGAACTGCTGAGGTTAGTATTACTTTTATTTATATATGTGTGAGTATACCACCATTAATATTTTTTTTTTGTACAATTTTTTAAACATTGATAAATGCATTACAAATGTATTTAATCAATTTAGAAAATAAGATAAGTAAAAATAAAATGCTTCATAATTATATCTTTTTCAATCATTACAACAGTAAAAAATTGTCTATGACTATTTTTTTCAACACTAGTTTTCTGTTTCTATCAAAAATAGAAATGAAAACAAGTTTGACCCCCCTCCCCCCAGGTTGATTTGTTTATCAAGAAACAGAAGTACCATTTCTCAAATAAGCATAAACATAACGCAAAAATACTCTTGCTCAAGTTCTCTTTTTTGTTTCTTTTTTAAAACGGTCTAATGTGCAGGGGCTTAACCCGCTAATGTTCGTCTTTGCTGTGGTTGGCAATGCTACATATGTGGCAAGGTGAGTTACTACAACATGTGTGGTTTTTGTTCAGTTATGTGATCATTCGAGCGGCCGATGGAGGGGCAGTAAACACCCCCCTCCCCTCGCCCCCTTGTTCCAAATCCTGGGTCCGCTCTTGCAACCAAGTTCTTATTTACATTGTTTCTTTCTCAGCATTCTTGTTAAAAGCTTGGACTGGTCGAAAATAAGACCAAACCTGCCATGGCTGGTGGATGCCGGAGGATGCATGCTTCTTGATACTTTTGTATCCTTTTAACACACATCCTCACTACTTCGATTGCTCTTTGTGCCCAGAATATATATGTTTATCTATAAAAATCCCCGTCTCTCCTTAATAGATAGCACAGATACTTATTCAGTTCATATACTTTCGCTATCGGCCCACGAGGGAAGAGGAAAAGTGCGGAGAGTGAACTGCTGTTGCATCATGAATAAACAATCATGGTTCCTTGGTAGCTATCTGTTCTACAGTTGTGGCATCCCCAGATCAAGTGTTTGTGCTACGTTTCACGCATCCCTGATGTGGAAGCTTGTTTGAGACAGTTAAATGGCATGCAATATTCTTTTTGGCCAATTGGCACATAATTCTTTTTAGACTTTCACGAGGCATTATTTTTAATTTCTTTCTATGTTGGCTTGTTGATCGGGTGCAAACGAACCGAATCGAGCCGAATAATAATAAAAAATTAAGGTTCAAGTTTGGCTCGAATCATGTATATTCGAGTTAGAGCTCAATTCGAAGCTCGAAAATTTCAATTATGTTGGCTCGAGCTCGAATCAAATGAAGTTCGATTTCGGCTCGAAATATTTGAACTTATTCGTGAACTATTTAAACTATTGCTCGGGTGTTAAGGTTCAAAAACTTCGTTCAAAAGATCGAAATATCCGAAAAGGTTCTTAATTTATATATACTAGCAAAAAAGCACACATGTGTGTAAAAACCACATAAAATTGGTATGGTTACTCGTATGATAATTAGGGATTGCTTGCAATAGATTGTGCTTTTGTAGAAGTGATTAATTTATAGATTATAAAAAAGTGAAGAAAAATCAAAATTTGGTAGTGTTTGTGAACAAAAGTGAAAGCTAAAAATCAAAGTTGGGTACTATTATTTGATAAATAAGTTATTACAGTATTTTAACATTGACCTTTATACTACAATCACTTTTGGAGCATCATAATCACATATGACTATCTTTTAGATTTCAATTAAGTTAAGCATAAACTAACACATAATCTAGGTTTAAGAAACAGACAAAAATGATTTTTTTAAACCAAAAGTTAACAATCACGTTTTTTAGTGATTGCAAACTTAATAATGTATCATTGATACTGGAAGGTGAAAGTGGGTGTAAAGTGCATAATCTAACAAATCATTATTTTTAATTATCCTTTTACCATTTTGAAAGAAATATTTTGTTTTAAATTTTTTAATCATTATTTTTAATTAACTTTTACAACTTTGAAAAAAATATTTTGTTTTATACACCCCGTCTCAATTATATAGGTCATGTTTTCATTTTTGTTTGTCTCAAATATATATATAGTCATATATCAAATTTAGTAATATTTTTTTTATAATATTTTATTAATATATACTCTTATTAACTGCATCTTAAAAATTATACAATCATTTTTTTAATACATTAACGACTAAATAAAAAGTTTGTACAAATCTGTTTTGTCAATGATTTTTCTTAAATATGTGTGGAAAAAAAATAAGTTTATGTAATCAAAACGGTATTATATTATACAACACGATATAATATTTTTAAAATATTATTTTTAGTGAAAAAAAAATACATTACGCTCAGAAAGGTTCCAAGTTCTCAGAGAAAGCAAGCTGCCAACCACGCCGGAGCACCACCCGCGACTGAGACTAAATCCGCTGGCCTAGCGCCACACGTTTAAACACCGGCTGCGGCCCCACGCTCACCGCCTTATCTTCCCTGCAGCCCATCAGAAGCAGCCCATTTCCCTTCCGCCACCCGCCGTGGCCGCCACCCACCTCCTCCTGTTTCTGCGGCCGCGGCCCCAAGATATCGGCCCTGCCGATTTCTGAGGCCGAGGCGGCTGAGATATTGGTTGTGACGCTGGCCTTGTCCAGACCCTCGGCCGTGGCCACGCTCCAGTCGATGCTAACTTCGCTCGGCGCCGGCAGGTAAGTGCGCTCGGAGGCCGCACGCGACTCGTCCAGGCTCTTCATGTCGAATTCAACCTTGCGAGTGACATTAACACCATGCGCCGATATCGTAAATCTTCTCGCGTTTGGATTTTCCTCTAATACTGAATAATCCCTTCTGCAGTACATGGAATTACTCGAAGTTGGAGCTGACAAGCTTTCGATCTCGAATAGGTCCGAGCTTGCATCGCTCCACATATCATCGTCTACGTTCGTTACACCCACGACCGGACTTCTTGGATCGAAAAGGGCTCGATCCCGGACGACGTTTTTCGGTCCTAGGACCGATGACAGATCAAGAAGTGCACGGAAAACTTCCAAAGACTTGCGGGGTGAATCTTCAAGAGGGGTAGCATTCGATTTTCTACCCTTATTCTTGTCCTTAACCCGGATGGAATTGGAGTTTACATTAACAGGGAACGATAATAGCCGCAATTCGTCGATAAAAGGCCTTCCTTTGGCCGATACACGCTGTTTGAGTGTTTCTTGAGTGGACTCGAGGTTGTTTAATTCTTGCAAGTGAGAATGAGAAGGCGAATTATTGTCTTCATCATCATTGACAATATTCTTGCCGGTTTTGATCGAATCCGGCATGGTGTTTTCGGACTCCAACTCGACCTCCTTAACCCGGACAGCTTTCTTGCCAATACAACAGTTACTCTTTCTGTCCAAAAGCCATTTCTTGGCAGCAAAAGTCCTTTTGATCTTGCGATGATCATTTGAAGGAAAAGTAGTACTACTGATATTCTTCAAAGAAACAGATCCTTTGGCGGCATTCGCCATCATCAATAACCCGGTTCGACTATTCCAACTCGCCTCCGATACCGATGCTGTAGCGCTGGAAGATCTCGCCCCTGGGAAACTCCCGCCATATCCATCGACAGAAGAAACCGGCGACGGCGGCGGTATTACTACTCTTTGATCGTTATAAGTAACAAAATCGTTACACGTATGATCCTGAAGTACTTTCTGTTGTTCGACTTTTTCGACCTGATCTTTCGGATCGTTGCTTCCACTGAAATACCTGCGTGCATCGAAAATGCTTAGCTCGGTTTCATCAATGGAGATCATTCGGCTCTCGTTTTGTGAAATTTGTTCGATAGGTTTGGTTTTCATTAGGTACGAGGTGAAAGATACATCTTGGAAGGTAGAGTTATTTAGTGCCAAGGAATTAGTGTAACAACGAGGGGGCGTTTCCTTAATGGTGAACATACTGAATTTTGCTTCAAGTTTTCTTGGTAAAGTTGACGATTTCATTAAAGGGAACTCAAACTGGCTTCTGGCTATCTATATAAGTCTTATATATACTTAGTACACCCTTGTATGTACATAAAATATATTTTTATAAATTTGAATTTATTTATAAATTAGGATAATGAGTAAATAGATATTGGTAATTATAAATTAGGATAATAAGATAATGGGAAGAGGAGGTGAGAATCATTTGAATTTTATTTAAATTCCCTAATCAAGTTTATAAATCTCCACTATCCGGCGATTTTGCACTTAAAGACGGATCATCTGTTTTAAAATTTTAAATTATATCCACTGTTCGACGGTTTTGCATTTAAAGTCCCACTATTTATTTTAAAATTTAAATATCGAAATTTCCGAGTTTATCCTTAATAATAGTTGATTGAGTGTAATGGTGGCATGTGTATTTTTAGAATTTCTTCTTGTTACACCATGACACCAAAAATTGGTTTTTATAATGGACTCGTGTTTTATAAAATAGTAAAGAGTAAGTGAGCTTTTTACGCGAGAAAGATCGTTTCGGTTCATATTTACAACAAGAAGTAATAATTTTTTATGGGTCGGATTGGATTGAAGATTCGTTTTATAAAATTAAACCATATATTGAACCGAAACGCAGTCTCACATGAATTTTTGTATTTTTTTTATTACAACTAGGAGGAGGGGACATTTGTTGCGTCCATGTGTCAACATTCTGTCCATGTTTGAACCCATAGTCTCTTTCTAACAAGGAGTGGATTATGCCACTAAATTGGGGCTAATACTCATTTTCTTACACCATTTAATCCCTTTTATTTATCTTGTAATGGTACCTCATGTTATGATTTTTTACTGATCGATTTGTTCTATGTCATTATTCATCATGTTAGTAAATCATCATTTTGGCCACATGAGATGCAGGCTATGGATATTTATCCTCAATTTACTTATATCGGTAACTTAATTTCACTCCAAATGAATGTTGCAACGTGCAAGAAGAAAATGAAACAACATGTGAAAAAAGAAGAAAAATATTAAGATCAGAATGAGATGAAGTCAAATCGTTCACCAATACACTAAATGGGGAATTCATATTATATATCCAACTATTACCTCTAACACAATTAAAATAATGAGTTACTAAGAGATCAATAAAAAGTACACGAATTAAATTGGGTAAAAAAATCTTAACATGAAAGATCATTTTAATTTTGGTACGAGACAAACAAAAGGTACTTATTATAATCTAAAAAATTTATAAGGTATAGGGACTAAAATGAGTATAATCCCCGGCCCACCGGATTGAGAGAATTGCATTTTAAATATGTATCATATAAAATCATTAACTTGGATTCAAGTTATTTCAAAAAAAAAAATTGTATTTTTCTAATTTTAGTCTCGTTTAATCACAATGATGCCAATTGATTGCACCAATTTTGATATTTTCCCATAGATATATATATGTACTGACAAGAGTTGGGCACATGGTAGCTCAAATTATGTCCACACAATGAGATCTATCTTGGAAATTGTTGATGCATTTTTGGAATAAATAATTTGCTGGGAATTTTGGTAATTACTTGAATATTAGTATTATGCATGCCTTCATGTGATTTTCCATAAATTTCACGCTCATAAACAAACAAACGAACTCTGCGATTTGCTGTAGTATATCGATTTATGGTTGGGAAAGTAAGAATGCATTCTGAACTTGGTTTCTGATTGGGTGAACAAAGGGCTAGCTAGCTAATGATAATATAAATAGGAGTCGAAATTTTAAAAAAATTTAAAGATTTTGTCACATTTTGTTCTTGGAAATAGTGGTTAGACGTATTATTGTTACAATTTTAGTATGTGCCTTGGAAAAGATAAATATATCCCTTGTTCGTTTTTTCAATGTAAATATAGTGGAACAAGTGCCCTAAGAGTTGGCTAGATAAAAATATCCCTTGTTCGTTTTTTCAATGTAAATATGGTAGAACAATGTAAATATACATGTTTGTTAAGGGGAGCGGACCTAGACTATGCTAGGTTAGAATAAATGACCTCGTGCGCGTGCCGCCGCCGTCCGACCGGCTTGGCACGGACCGGACCGGATGTGGGCTGGCTTTGACTCATGTATATATATAACTTTTGGACAAAATAAATTAATTATTTTGCTTCAGGAAACATACACGAAGTCAAGGGATGCAACTGTCCGAGGCATCCAAATTTTTTTTTAAGGACAAAGAGTCAAACTCTATTGTCTCTTTTGTTGCGTGCATACTAATCAAAGTTTTTTACAAGTTCAAGACAAAATTTTCTTTTATCATGGCTACTGATCCATCGGCCAGTGTCACGCCACCCCCTGTTACGCCGCCGGCTGTCACGGCCCTTACTGCTTCTTCTGCACATGCCGAGAAACCAGATAATTTCTCTGGTACTGCTTTCAAGACATGGCAGCAGAAAATGTTATTTTATCTCACAACACTTCACCTTGCGAGGTACTTAAAGGAGGATGTTGTTATACCGGCAGAAAATGCAAATTCACAGGAAAGCCTGCTTTCGAGGCATGGTCTCACAGCGACTTCCTCTGCCGGAACTATATACTGAATGGGTTGGATAATACGATGTACATCGTATACTCTGCAGCAACCAAGGCTGCTAAAGAACTGTGGGAATCCTTGGAGAAAAAGTACAAGACAGAGGACGCTGGCACAAAGAAGTTTGTAGTCGAAAAGTTTCTCGAGTTCAAAATGGTTGATACCAAGACAGTGATCATCCAAGTGCAAGAATTTCAAATCAACCTCCATGATATAATGGCCGAAGGGATGATGATCAGTGAGTCCTTCCAAGTTGCTGCGTTGATTGAAAAACTGTCGCCTTTATGGAAGGAATTCAAAACTTATTTGAAGCATAAACGCAAAGAAATGAGGCTCAAGGACTTGATCGTCAGGCTGCGAATTGAGGAAGACAACCGCAAAGCGGAGAACAAAGCTGGTAAGATGCCAATGGTGGATCCGGGCGCTACGAAGAAAAGAAAGCAGTTTGGAAAAGATGTGAAGCAAGGGAAGAACAAGAAATGGAAAGGAACCTGTTGGAACTGTGGAAATACAAACCACAAAGCCAAGGATTGTCGCTTACCAAAGAAGGACAATCAGTACCAGGCAAATGTTGTCCAACACAAATCAGTGCTTGTTGACTTGTCTGAGTTAGATCTGTCAGCAGTAGTCTCCGAGGTTAACATGGTTGATCATTCTAAAGAATGGTTTATCGACACTGGAGCAATGCGACATGTCTGTGCTGACAAAAAGTTATTCCCGAAGTATATTCCTATAAGTGAAAGACAACTCTATATGGGTAACAATGCGACTTCTAACATCGTTTGCTTAGGCAAAGTGGTTATAAAGATGACTTCAGGAAAGGAGCTTACTCTTATTGATGTCCTTCATGTTTCGGACATAAGGAAGAATCTTGTATCAGGTTTTAGGCTTGTTAAGGCCGGATTTAGAATAGTTTTTGAAGCCGGCAAAGTTGTAATCATAAAAAATGGACAGTTCCTAGGAAAAGAAATATAGAAAAAGGACTGTTCAAAATGAATGTAATGAATGTACTTCGCAATTTTAAAAGTAATAAAGTTAATGCTTTGAATTATTTGGTTGAATGTTCTAATTTATGGCATACTAGATTAAGACATGTTATGTAGTGACCCTTACCCGGATCACCTACTAACAGACATCTCGAAAGAGATACAGCAAGATGCAAATGAATGCAGCATAAATCAATGACATATAAACCATGCAGTCACATAATACATGCATACTCAGTCAGGATATCTCGAACAGTACTTCCGTACCTCAAAACAGTGCAAGCTCTACCAACTCTAGGTCTACGCCTATAGTCTGCTCTACACTGTCAAATGATACTACTATCATTAAAGCGCTCTAAAAGCCTTAACTAAGCTATTGCATACTCCTAAATATTTATAGGAAGCAAAAGCTATACCTTCGTCCGTCGTTAGCCCTTTGATGTCGATGCCTCTAGAACTTGGGCACAACTCCGCTACGACTCCCGAATGTCTCGCCGACCTTCGGGCCAAGCCTAAGAAGACTAGAACAGCTCCAAAAGGACTAGAATGGAAAGGAAAACTCGGAATTGGCAAATGAAAGTGAAGCCTCGGCCTTCTATTTATAGACAACGATCGGAACTTTCGATCCTTGATCGGAACGTTCGAACCTCGATCGAAACGTCCGATCCTGCCATCGGAGCTTTCGAAGATCCTGATCTGCCACGTGTCAAAATATCACTTGATGACTCCGGATAGGGGTGATCGGAACTTCCGATCCTGATCGGAGCTTCCGATCTAGCCACACGTCATGCCTGACGTAATATTATCGGAGCTTTCGATCCTGCATCGGAGCTTCCGATCCTGTTCGGAACTTCCGAACTCACCTTCGGAGCTTCCGAACTCTATCCAAGTAATTATGATTAATTCCTTAATTACTGGTTTTGGTTACGGGCTACTACATGTTAACTTCAACACTTTGAGGAAATTCGGAAAGTTAAATCTTATTTCAATGACTAAGATTGATTCAAACTACAAATGTGAAGTATGTGTTGAAGCTAATTCACTAAAGTACCTTTTCACACAGTGAAAAGAATTACAATACCTCTAGAACTAATTCACACTGACATTTGTCATTTAAAGTTTGTACAGACTAGAGGTGAGAAAAAATATTTTATTACATTCATTGATGATTGCACAAGATTCTGTTATGTATTTCTTTTAAGAAGCAAAGATGAAGCTCTTGAAGTGTTTAAGACCTATAAAAATGAAGTTGAAAATCAATTAGGCAAACGAATCAAAAATATTCGTAGTGATAGAGGAGGCGAATATGTAGCTCCGTTTGAAGAATTTTGCAATGAGTCTGGCATTATTCATCAAACAACTGCTCCATATTCACCACAATCTAATGGTATCACAGAAAGAAAAAACCGTACTCTTAAGGAGATGATGAATGTCATGCTGATAAGTTCTGGTTTACCCCAAAACTTATGGGGGGGAAGCAATCCTTTCAGCAAACCATATTCTTAACAAAATACCACACAAAAATAAGAATGAATCTCCTTACGAATTACAGAAAGATCACAGACCTTCATACAAATACTTGAAAGTGTGGGGGTGTTTGACTAAAGTAGAAATATCAAAGCCAAAACAAGTGAAGATTGGACCTAAGACAGTTGATTGCATCTTTATTGGCTATGCAAACAACTAGTAGTGCATATAGATTTCTAGTGCACAAGTCAGTGATTCCTGATATACATGATAATACGATTATTGAATCAAGGAATGCTGCACTTTTTGAGAACATCTTTCCTTGTAATGAAGAGAAAGAAAAGAACTCTGTAAAAAGAGCTCGTGAATCTACAATTAAAGAAACGCATGAAAAAGAAGAACCAAGGCGTAGTAAAAGAGCTAAGATAGCTAAAAATTTGGACCTGATTTCCTTAGTTATGCTATAGAAAATGATCCAAGGACCTTAAGCGAAGCGCTATCTAGTCCAGACGCTTCGCTTTGGAAAGAGGCCATAAACAGCGAAATAAATTCCATCATGCAGAATCATACCTGGAAATTAGTAGATCTCCCACCAGGAAGCAAACCTTTAGGATGCAAATGGATCCTAAAAATAAAGTACAAAGCTGATGGATCAGTTGAAAAATAAAAAGCAAGGTTAGTTGCTAAAGGATTTAAACCAAAAGAAGGGTTGGATTTCTTCGACACATACTCACATGTTACAAGAATAACGTCTATTCGGTTTCTTATAGCTATTGATGTTTTAAATAAACTTGAAATTCATCAAATGGATGTAAAGACAGCTTTTTTGAATTGTGAGTTAGAAGAAGAAATATATATGGAACAACCTAAAGGATTTATTGTCCATGTCAAAAAAAAAGTGTGCAAACTTGTTAAATCATTGTATGGGCTAAAAAAGCTCCTAAACAATGGCATGAGAAATTTGACAAAACAATGATGTCAAATGGATTCAAGATTAATGAGTGTGATAAATGTGTTTATATAAAAAGCACACGGAACTCATATGTAATTTTTTGTCTATATGTGGACGACATGCTAATATTGGGTAGTAGTCATGATATCATCATGAATACTAAAAAAATGTTGACAAAACATTTTGACATGAAAGATATGGGAAAAACATACGTTATCTTAGGAATTAAGATTGAAAAAACGTCTGAAGGAATTATCCTAACACAATCTCATTATGTTGAGAAAAAACTTAGGAAATTCAACGCGTATGATGTTACGCCGGTAAGATCACCCGCGGATTTAAATATACATCTATCTAAAAATCGTGGTGAACCCGTATCTCAACAGAAATATGAAAGGATTATTGGAAGTTTAATGTATCTTACAAATTGTACTCGTCCTGATATTGCTTACTCGATAAATAAATTAAGTAAATTCACAAGTAATCCTAGTCATGATCATTGAAAAGCATTAGAAAGAGTATTTAAATACTTAAAATATTCAATTGACTATGGATTACACTATGAAACATATCCTTCTGTACTTGAAGAATATTGTTAGGCAAATTGGATATCAAACACCAAAGACTCCAAATCCACAAGTGGATATGTGTTCACGATCGGTGAAGGAGCTGTGTCGTGGAAATCCTTTAAGAAAACATGTATAGCTCGTTCAACTATGGAATCAGAATTCATAGCTTTAGACAAAGCGGGAGAATAAGCGTAATGGATTTGTAATTTCCTAAAAGATATTCCTTATTAAACGAAACCAGTGCCAGCAATAATGATACATTGCGATAGTCAGTCGGCTATAGGAAGGGCACAAAGTAGTATATGTAATGGTAAGTCACGACACATACGTCGAAGACATAATACCATTAGGCAGTTGATCTCAAAATGGTATTATCACAGTTGATTATGTAAAACCAAAAGATAACTTAGCGGATCCGTTGACAAAAGATTTAGGAAGAGATCAAGTAAACTGGTTATCAAGAGGAATGAGATTAAAACCTACAAAATTAAATAATATTCATAGCAAAAACCCAACCTTGTACATTGGAGATCCTAAGATCTTGGTTCAAATGGGAAAGTCAAGTTATGAATATTCATATGCACTTAGAACTTCGTTCTATTCTCATTCCTAAGATAAAAGTGCAACCTGCGCAAGTAGTGAGGTTAAGTTTTAAACAAACTTTTAATGATTCCTGTATTTCTTTTAGAAATATGGTATGGCAGGATACTCATATAATAGGAGATCGCCTATATAAGTGTGAAGACGAGCCGCTTCAACGAAACACTTAAGAATCCAAGATGTTGTCCAGGGCCAAAACGGACAAAACAATGAGAACATATAAAGTGTTAGAAGAATTATTGTGTGAATACTCTTGTCTAGGTTTACATCAACAGCTGAATAGTTCAAGACATCTTGTTCACTAAGCAGCTAAGTAAATCCGATAGTATTTCACTAAGAAAGGTTCAAAACCGCAAGCTACCTCTCCCCATGCAATAATTTTTTGCAAGAAACTCTCTTTTAGCATAAGCATACATATTAGCATAAATTCACATTCAGGTGGGGGATTGTTGGAAAATTTTTTGGACAAATTGAATGGTGGTGAATGAAACATTGATGCTCATTGCCCCACATTGGTAAAATATGAGAATGAATGTCTCAATATATTGCTCAAGTTGAGCAAATGGGTTGGGGCCCCAAGGGGTACCCATGTTTGTTAAGGCGAGCGGACCTAGACTATGCTAGGTTCGAATAAATGGCCACACGCGCGCGCGCCCATTTGCATATTTTTCAGATGAAAGTATGCGACCCCTCGGCCTGAACCGGTGTGTCTTTTCGGCTGAACATGTGCGTCTCTACAGACTGAACCATTGCATCATTCGGTCGAGTGTGCAGTCAAGGGATGCAACTGTCCGGGGCATCCTTTCAACATCTATAAATAAATCACCCACTTGCATTCATTTCACGAATTCACCGATCTCTTATTCTCTTCTTTGCATACTTCTTCTTCAGACTTTGATTTTTTAAACATTTTGCAGTGTTCAAAGTACTTCGGTTTTGTAGTGCTACTAATCGAAGTTGATAGATAACGTTCTATCTTGGGAAGCATTTTGATCAAACTCGTGAGCACCTAGGCGGGCAAATTTGTCTTAAAGACAAAGAGTCAAACTCTCGGCTCGCTATTGTCTCTGTTGCTGCGTGCATACTAATCAAAGTTTTTTACAGTTATTTCATTGCTAAGCTTCGTGGAACAAATGGTGGCAGAGAAGCAAGCGAATCTGTTGAAAGTGAATCGCATTCAAATGGTTAATTAGCTCAAAATTGAAGAAGAATAAGATCAAATCAATTGAGTTATTTAATTGTAATTTGTACATTCAAACTTTATCTTTGAAACTCTTGTTTAATTTGCAGATTATGTTTTTGAAACTCTTGTAGGCATTTGGGTCGAGGTGTTTTCCAATATACAAAGGTCTTCGCTTCGTTTATGCGATGGATCAAGGAAAATTGTGTTGTCTTTGTTTGATTTCTCTGTGTTGTGATTTCATATTATTTTTTTAATTCCTTTAATTATTAATTTTTGCATGAAAAATTAAATTTATGTAAAAAAATATATATATATAATAAAATTACTAAAAATCAAAATATTTTGAATAATTTTTATTTTTTTTAACAATAATACTAATAGTAATATGCAACGAGTGCACACGTGCCAGTTTATATTTGACATAGAAGGCCCAATCAAAGGCCCAACATTATGTGCAAATTATAATGTTGATTTGGTATACATTCTGAGACCGAAGCCCATTAAACGTCCTGGTATAAAGTCCATCTTTCCATTTACTAGGGCTTCTCCTTGTTCCCACTCGTACAATCTCCAGTAAGTGCATCATGGCAGAGAGAGGCGGAGGAGATCGTGGCGGTTTCGGCCGTGGATTCGGCGGACGGGGCCGCGGAGGTGACAGGGGAGGCCGCGGTCGTGGAGGCCGCCGGCCCCGCCGCGAAACAGAGGAGGAGAAATGGGTCCCAGTGACTAAACTTGGACGATTAGTGAAAGACGGGAAGATCAAATCTTTGGAACAAATCTACCTCCACTCCCTCCCAAT
The DNA here is from genome assembly GCF_033568475.1 of Henckelia pumila. Lineage (NCBI taxonomy): Eukaryota > Viridiplantae > Streptophyta > Magnoliopsida > Lamiales > Gesneriaceae > Henckelia > Henckelia pumila. The sequence goes on from NC_133122.1 coordinate 36,507,876, forward strand.
CAAAGAGTATCAGATCATCGACACTCTCGTCGGGCCGTCTCTGAAAGACGAGGTGATGAAAATCATGCCGGTCCAGAAGCAGACTCGGGCCGGGCAGAGGACCAGGTTCAAGGCGTTTGTGGTGGTGGGAGATGGGAACGGGCACGTGGGATTGGGTGTGAAGTGCTCCAAGGAGGTGGCGACGGCGATACGTGGCGCTATTATATTGGCCAAGCTGTCTGTAATCCCGGTGAGGAGAGGATATTGGGGGAACAAGATTGGGAAGCCGCACACCGTTCCATGTAAGGTCACCGGGAAGTGTGGGTCCGTTACGGTGCGGATGGTCCCTGCGCCGCGTGGGGCTGGTATTGTGGCGGCGCGTGTCCCCAAGAAAGTGCTCCAGTTTGCTGGTATTGAGGATGTCTTCACTTCTTCCCGTGGATCGACCAAGACCCTTGGGAACTTTGTTAAGGTACGGATTTTACAGCTGATTATCTCCGTGATATCTTTGTTTTCTTGTATAATACATTCAAGTTTGTGTCATTTTTGCTGCATTCGATATGATCTTTGCTGGTGTATATAAGTTTCTTGGTCTTGAACTTGTGTTGTTTGCTTATGATAATTGATTATGTTGTCATTTATTTCATTTAGCTTAGGATATAGGTGAAATGGATACAAGCAATACAGAATCTGTTGACTTCTAGTATTACTAGTGTGCCTAAAAACATCCTACAAAAAATCTCATTTTAGCAGCTCCTAGTCTTTCTTGTAATTAAAAAGAGTTGAAAAAAAATGTAGTATACATTTTAGCAGCTCCTAGTCTTTCTTATTGAATTGGAACTACCATATAGATGTATTTAAAGCATATCTGTGTTTTCTTTGATAGTCTCAGTGTTGGTATCATTTCATAAGCATATATACATGTATAGACCAGGTAATTTGTGTTCAAAAGCGTAAAACCTGCGATCCAGCCAGAGTTACTAGCAATTCATGTTGTGGTTATTGATCGAGAATCGCTCTTTGCAGGCGACTTTCGATTGTTTGTTGAAGACATATGGCTTCCTAACTCCTGACTTCTGGAGGGAAACCCGTTTCGTGAAGTCGCCCTTCCAAGAGTACACTGATCTATTGGCTAAGCCCACATCCAAAATCATCCATGTCGTAGACGACAACGAAGCCCATGCTGTACTGTGAGGATTGTTCGAGTTACATATTTCCTAGTTTTGTTCTTGGTTAGTTGGATTCACTTTTGCTTGTGAACAGACTTCTTTAAATACAATCGCCTTTTACTTTCCTAAATTTTTGAACAATTCACGTTGTTATAAATTGAATTTGTCTGTCAAATTCCTGTATTTGCTGTGTTCTCCCTACGCACAACTACGGTTCTGCAAACGAATCAAGATCGACTCGAACTCTGTTTCAATCGAGTTGAAGTTCTAATTACATCAGAAGTATTTATGGGCAATAACAGATTTAAATGGTATTTGAGATAACTTTTAATAAGCAATTTTCAGTTTTTTTTCAGCTGAATTTCTCAAAATTTCAAAATTTTATTAAGAAAAAAGTTAGAAGTATTTTTTAAAAGTTCTCTTAAACACTACGTTAATGGAACGGTTTTTTCATAATCACATGAGAATATAAATAGGATCTCACTTATTACATTATTGTTCATCATTAACGATCATGAATTGAATGTATTCGATTGAAAATGAATCCCAACAAGAACCGTAGAATCGAACTCGGATGCAATCATCCACAACTTCAAATCCGTCTATTTACAGTATAATAATTAAAGCAAAACCGGGCTCAATGAAATCAATGTCGCCTTATCATCAGCTTCCTTGCGTATCGAGGTCGGATTCTATGTCTGAAACCTTGTCTTCGGGGATGACTAGGAAAGGTTTGAAGGTCATAACGAGGGCGATAAACTCAACTACGTTCAGTATAAAGAAGACCATATGAACGCCTGCATTACAACACAGCATAGACGGTCAAAATCGGAGACGAACAATCCAAACAAGACGAACAATCCAAACATGACAATTGCAACGTACAGTTAAAAATATTTGAGTTTCCTGCTGGCTATAAATTTTGATAAAATGACAACTATTCGATCATACCATTGACATAGAATCACGTATTTTTATTCTCATTAGTTGCCAGTTGATCCTGTTATCGGGAAGGACGTTATTGAAGATCAAAATGTGGTACTTGGACTGTTGTATAGTTAAAAGTATTTTTGTTGTACCATGAACACCCACTGTAACTAATGGCTAAACAGATAGCTCTTATTCCAATAATAAGGATTTAAGGCTTCATACCTGGCAAAAAGTTTGAATTTTGGCGGCCTTGAGCCCATGAGAGTCTGTAGATATTGACACAATTACTAGCGTGAAAAAAATGGTAAGTGAACAAAAACTTGCTCTGTATTTCAACATTTGCATGGTCTACGAATCTAAGTTATTTTAATGTATTTTAACGAGGATACTATGCAATTATATGGGCTATTTTCTCTTGGTGTGGCCTTTCTAATGGGATTCTGTTTGATAGATAGATAACGAAATCGGAGTTTAGAAAGAAGAGAGCAACTCACAAGGAACCCCCAGCTGCAGGGCCAACTGCTTTAAAAAGAGACATGGCAGACATAGATATGCCATTTGCAGCTCCTCTTTGTTCTTGAGGCTGAAATTAATGTCAAATAAATTTTTTAAGTACCGGAATTTCATCGAATCGATATGCTCAAGTGTCCCAAAATGGAAAAAGAAAGGTATAAGAGAAAGCGAGATGGTACCACAGCTCGATTTTGCATCACTAGCAGACCTGTTGTGATGGATATCTGTTTACAGTTATAATCAGAAGCAAACATTACATAACCGTAGCAGGAAATCATACTCTAGCACATTTTGGTTGTTTACAAATGGTTATATGATATTTGGATAACTGTTGTGTCTTCTGTAAACTGTTAAGAAATGAGACTTGGACCTAACTCAAACCCAAAAGCTAGCTCAAGAGGTATAAACGAAGTTCATATCAATAATGCAATCGTCGCAAAGCTCTCATGTAGTTCATTGGTTGCAATTTCACAAGAGAAAGGCGGGTATCTTGACTGAAACAAATGAACGTGTCAATGCACAATGTGAACTCACAGAGAGAATATTCTTCAACATGGAAGCACAGTTAAGCACAAGCAACAGAACCAGACCAGATAATCCCGCTATAAAAGGGTAACTCGATAGCAATGGTATTGTTATAACCTGCAGAGAGGATGATTACAAGGGTGAAAACCAATATAACAAAAGGAAGAGATGATGAGGTGTTCGATTTTACGAGAGGCTTACAGCTCCAATTCGAGAAACCATGACGGAGCCCAATATCTTCTCCACCCTAGTATATAAAGAGAGCTGAAAGATAAGCATGCCAAATCCTGAATGATCAAGCAAAGGTAAATGAAAATATCAACCACCATAAGTTATGGTAAACGTGCAGACGTCATCATAAGCGGAGGAAAAAATGATTTATTCGCCATCACTAATAATAAATAAATTGCAAACCGGGGTAAGTACTTCAACCCTGTCCTAAAAACTACCATTGAGGAGTGAGGAGTACCGATATACGGTATACCTGTTATGGCAAGAACAGCACCAACATCTGAGGTTGTAAAACTCAATCCTCCCAACTTCCTTGGGCTGACAGCCCACAATGAAAATATCTGAAAAGAACAAAGCTATTGAAATAAAAGCTATAGAGAGCAATATGTTTTTTCAACTTAATGTTATCAGACTGCAAAAAGGAATATCGACGAAAGGATACAAAGTTTAGAAACCATGACAGCGAAAAATATGCATTAGATTGTGGCTAAAACCCTTGTTCAGAAGGTAGAAAGAAATATAAAGATAAAGATACCTCAGTGTAGGCCATATCGTGAAGTTGAAAAATACAGTACACCATAATAGCAGATAATAATGGCCAGTTTTTAAGAATGCTGCTTCTTTTCTTCAACGGGAGACCGTCTTCAGAACCTTTGATTTTATGTGCCTTAACTAGCTTGTATGAATTTCCCTCCAAAGCAGCTTTTCCAGCATCTTGTTCTATGTTTCGTTTATGACTGTGCAGAGTTTCCTACGATTATCCAATATTTTTGCCAGATAACAAAATTCCTCAGTATATTAACGTCTTCACGAAGATGAAAACCAGGTAGATGGATAGAATAAGAGAAAGAAACATACGGGAAGCCAGCAAGAAACTACTGATGCAACCAATGCAAATACTGATATTGTAAGACAAGGTAGAAAATATGGAAACCTGCAATTAGTGTTCATTGATAAAATGGTTAATGAGTTTGCATCTACACACTCAGTAATATAGAAAGAAACAAATATGTCGTCACGCAACATATTTTGACTTACCTCCCAAAAATAGATTCCTTGGAAAAGATGTGGGGATACTTCTCTGCAGGCTGAAGTTAAAACAAGTGAAACAAGTAATTCGTACGCTGTTTTTCACTCTCTGTTGAGCCAAAGACTGTTACATGAAATATTGTGTATAAAAGTCTTAAGCTACCAACTTAGACGGATTCAGGCTAACTTAGGAAATTATTATGTCAGCTGTGGTGGTGTAAGATATGTTAGAACTAATATTGGATATTATCCCAAAATTATTATCTATCTTGGTATAAAGATAGGACTTTAAGCTAATTAGATGGTTTTAGATAATATAAGTAACCTTGTCAATAAAAAATTAACAAGTATTTTATCAGATACAATTGGCTTGGGATTTGGATTTGACTCAAATCAGCAAACGCATAGAACCAAACACAGCCTTGGGAACATGAAATTCTGATGAGAGAAAATAACTCACATTGCTCCTCGAGAATCAGAGGAAAGACGGTACCTGAGCGAGAAATCCTCCGACAGCTGGACCGATGACCAAGCCAATGCCCCAAGATGTGCTAATCTATAATGAACCATATACAGGGAGCCAAATTATCGTAGTGAAGTTGACTAGGCTTGCTGTTGAAGAATGGGAAGGAAAATAATTTAATTCCTTACAACTGACATCCCCAAAGCTTCGTGTTCTTCGCGACAAATTTCAGAAGCGTATGCCTGGATCAGTTGCATGGATTGAAATAAGTAAACTTAATTGCTACATGAATTATATGACAAGTCATTTATGGGCATACTCTCATAGGACCAAGTATTCCACACAAACTTCCGAGAATGAACCTTGTGCTAAGTGCCATCCAAAAGTTTACACTCAGACCAAAAAGCGTATTGAGAATAACCCTGAATTTTACCGAATTGAAAAGGCAACAATGACGTCAAGAGATGAAATCATAGAAAACCACAGCAAAAGAGAACAAGAAGAAAAAGGTCATTGGCACCCACACTATGAAAGTACCAAAAAGCATTATCGGTTTTCGACCATATTTATCAGCAACCAGTCCCCAGAGAAGAGAAGTCAAGGCTCTACCCAACATGAACGAAGATCCTTCAAGACACATTAGATAAATTCCAATTGAAAGCTGTCACAACGGATGTTATATAGCACCTAAAACCAAGAAACTAACCAACATATCCAGCATAATAACTTATATCTTCCTCCCTTTTGGCAATATGGAAGTCCCTGATCTGCACCAAGTTAAAGGAGAAACGCTCAAAATTGAACCTCTTGGAGGAGGTCGATAATCTAAAGTAGTCTATAAGCAGCAGACCAAAAAATTAGTCAGCTTTAAAATAACCAGGAAAAGATGTGAGAAATATGGCCAAGAGTTTGTTGTAGAGAAGGGAGTGATGTAGGAAAAAGATTCAAATGGTCATTTAAGCCAGCAAAAATAGTCCATGAAGTCAAATGCAATATGTTTTTGTCGACGAAAAGATCCTGAAAACACAATTGCAACAGGAAAATACAGGAAGTTCGGAGCACGTACCATAAAATAAAGGAACGGAAAGAGAGATGATATTGGCAGAGCTGCAATGACACCAGAGTAAATATCTAGATTAGAAAGCTTAAACTCAACTCCAGAAAATTAGATGTCAAGAATGAATGGTGGTAAAATTTGTTAACAAGACAATTAAACCGGCTCGGTCCAGGTTCACCAAACAAGCATAAATCAAACGATCTAGAACGTGTAGTTGTCTATACTTTAGCTCATCGCACGGAAAATTTACAGACCGTAAAATATTTGTGGGTTGAGGCTCAAGCACGAAATTAGAAACATTCAAATTTAATTCCAGCATAAACCGACTCGAAGCGGTTCAAGCTCGAGCTCAAGATTCAATTTTTGTTTTTTTTTTTGTTTTTGTTTTTTTTTTTTGTCAATCAGACAGGGAACTGGCGATGACTTGCTATGCTACAAGGTAGAAAACTCATACGTGAAGGGAAAAAAATCGTTAAAATAAACTAAAATTGTTCAAATTCTCAACATTTCTTTAGTTTATCCGAGTGCAACTTCAAACATCAGATTAAAGAAAACCTCAGTGATAAAGAAAGACAACCAGACGATTCAAAAGGGATTCTTCCTCTATGGCCCGTAAACAATTCTAGAACATCCATCAAAAGTACATACTAACACAACAACAAAAAAATCCCAGAAACCTGCACAAAGGGTGACGATCCAAACAAATGTCAGGTTCTTGTACGGGATCCGACTGTCTGATTTCTTGAGCTTTTCAATCTTACAACCCGGGCAATCCTCGTAAAATATGAAATCTTTTTGCGTTTGGAGCAGCGGCTCATGAGTAGCATGCTCCTCCATTACTACGTACTGCTCTCTCAGCTCAGACCTCACCTACCTTTCAAAAGATGGCCACTCTAGAGAAAGCGAACGTATAAAATTCGCGTAGGGATTGGAAGCCCACCTTTAACGCCGTAACGGGCCACGTTTCAATTACCTTCTTATTTATCAATAGACGAAGTCCACTAAAATATAATGAATCTCACATTTATCGATAAATGTTTACCGTTAGATCTATCTCAAAGCAATACCTGTATATGTATAATCCAACTTACCAGATTGTGGAAACTCAGACGCAATCAAATAATAAATAAATGATAAATAAATCCTTCGAAACGTAAGAATCTTGATTCTCGATAATGACTCTCGAAATATGTGATAGAAAATGGTATTAATCAATATAATTGATTAAAAATAAGAAACATGGGAGAGAACAGGAGAATTCTGACCCGGCGGGAGTGGCGAGGCAATATCCAAGAAGCATCGCGTAGTTTGGCAGCTAGTGTTCGTTGGATTGAAGCAACATTCCAAATTTGTTTTACTATTTTCAAGTGCTTGCAAGTTTAACTCTCTGAAAATGAAATTTTTAGGAAAAAAAATTGATTAATTTCGTCGGGTGGGCTCTGGATTACGATGTTATGTCATCCAAATCCAAGAAATTTTGATGGGATTTTGTTTTTAGCTTCAAATGCTTAGTTGTTTAAGATTCTGAATGTGTTGCGCTACTTATTTTTCAAGTTGGCTCGAAGTCGAGATGTTGTGTTATATTTAAAATTTTGGTGACAGACGAACTACACGACATCGACTTTCGATTTGTTATATTGATTCCGGTGAGTTTCAAATTTATTATCGTTTAATTTAAGTATGTTTGTTAATAATTGTAAATAATGTATCTAGGCTATTTTTGATATATGTGACATCAATATCTCATGTTTTGGATAAAATCTCATTTCAAAATCAATTATAATAACCCCTTATCCGGGTCCAACAATAACTAAATAAACTAATTGTAAATGATTTAAAATCCAACTAATGTAGGTATTATTTAAAACACAAAAACTTAAAGTTTCGTTGTTCAATTATGTGAAACAGATCTTCAAGAGACTTGACTCATGAAAAAATATTTTTATATCAAAAGTATGACTTTTTTCGAATATATACTTTGAAACGATCCTAACTCTATAATTAATAAATAAATAAATATGCGAAAATTTTTTTTATATATATATATATATATACTTACTAAATAAAATATGCACATATATGCCCATACATATATGCACAGAATAAAAAAGATTTAAAATAAATAAATAAATAACTTAAATAAAAATTGCATTCTTTAAATAAAATAAATATCTGAGTCAAACATTTAATTAAAAATACTGCATAAAAAAAATGGTGTAAAATTTGCATGCACTGAAAATATTCAAAACCACAACCACTGAAAAATAATTAAAAAGTGTAACATGCTGACATAATTAAAACATGCAATGTGACTCAGACATCTATCACGGTCACGGGGTCACTGCATGTCCGCTCATATGTCCTCGCCGTCGGTAGGAGCTACATCCTCCTCTACGAACTCACCTGCACCATACCAGTGTAGTGAGCCTAGAGGCCCAACATGCTAACATAACAAGGGTTTAAAAATAATTTAAAACAATTAAATATTAATACATAACATATACATGAATGAGCGTGCTTAAAAATATCATGGCATAAACATAACTTAAATTAACTTAAATAACATAATACATAAATATTGTTGAGCAGTTAAATTTCTAACATCGCATGGTTGTATCCGTTGTGTAACCTTAAATCATACATTAAATACTGATCAGCGTGGAAACCAACGTACGTGGCGGTGACGAATCACCTCTTAAATTGGCAGTAAACTGCCCTTCAATAGTTCACATATGGGGACGAATCCCCCTTAAATTGTCACACTACTTCAACTTCCAACATAAAATATTTTATTATTGCTCAACCTTAAACATTTAATTATGCATAAAACTATTTCATGAATGCATGTACTTAAATAAAATGTGTGTCCTTCATATATATTTAATTTAATTTCTTACTAACATATAAATATTAAAATAACTTAAATGCATAAAAATAATTAAATATATAATCAGGACACATGCAATTTCTCATGGATTGTACTGGACTGCTGGCCCTAACACTCAAGCCCAATTACTTAAATCTGGCCCAATAATATACTTAAGCCCAATAAAATTGTTCTAAGCCCAATTAAAATAATTTAAAGCCCATAAAACATTCTAGGCCCAAAAACAACTTAAACTGGCCCAATGGGCCCAAAAGCCCAAAGACTGGCCCAATAACTTTTATGGGCTCAAAAGCCCATAAAATTAATGGACTAACTTAATTAAAATTTTAAAAGCCCAAATAAAATTATTTGGGAGTCCAAATAATTTTATTTCAAATTAATTGGCCCAAAAACCCATTAATTCATAAAATATTTTAAAAATAAAAGACTCGAGCCCGGCCCGTAAAACCCGGACCCTGACCAACCTAACCCGACCCACTAACCTACTGATCCGACCCGAGCCACTCCGACTCGGCCCAGACCACTACCCGACCCAATTCCACCAAGACCACCCAACCCGACAACCCCCATCTACCCAGCTCCTCCTCAGCCGTGAGCAGCAGGCTTTGCGGCCTGCTGCCGGCCAGCTCCGGCCACCCACCGGCCGGAGCTCCGTCGCCCAGACGTGACCCACGCCCGGGCGGTTCCAACGAGCCATACCTTGACCCATCTCGATCCCTACACAGTCCTAGCGAGCGACGCTTCGAAAATCCCGTAAACTTCCGACCTACTGTGCAACCACGGTTTCTCCCGATCGACCGGCTCTCAACTAAGACTTAGACCTGCCTTGGATTGACCCTACGAATCCTATCACACCTAATGAACACGAGCCAGCAGCCTAGGACCGTCCATGCAAGGAAGAACGTGAGATGAATGAACACAAATTCACATGCTTCAATCCAACAAAACTCATCGAATTTTTCTGAAAAATCTGAGAAAAATGCTACTGCTCACGCACACACACATATAATCACTAATATGGCACATTAAAATGGAAAGGAACATGCCTTGCACCGAAAACTAAGAGAAGGAAGAGCGTGAGACGATTCCGGGACGACGGGGCGATGACAACCGACTTGGAAGCTTCAAAATCGTGGCTATGGTGTCTTCTTGAAGGCTTGTTGATCGAGGAAGAAGATGAATATGGAGGAGAGGGAGGCGGCTAAGAGGAAGAATAACGTGGGGTTTGGGGGGGGGGGGGGGGGAATTAGGTTAGAGTTTTATTTTTAATTAAAATAGGTTTTAGGATAATTAAAAGTTTTAAATATAAAACCTAAAATTTTAAAACTCTAAATAAAAATTAAAATCTGATAATTTAAGTTAATCATATACAAAATCCCAAAATTATAAATTTAGGGAATTTTAAAAATACTAAGAAGTCAATATTTTGGCTTATTTTGAATAAAAATGGACTCCTAAAATTATATAAAATTAAATACTAAAAATTTTGAGATAATAAAACTCAAAATAATATTTTTGGGCTCTAAAAAGGCTCATGAAATTAATTGGCTAGAAAGTTGTCATCTCGTCCGTCCACGGTCCCGTCTATGCGATAAAATAATTAAAATGCTAAAAATCATAAAAATCACTAATTATGGGTTAAATGCTTAAAAAAATAAATTAAATCATGCACAAATAATTCACATAATTATTTAACCCATAAATCTAAAATTTAAATAATTAAATATCCTAATTATGCATGCGGATTTACGTATTTAAAATACCGGGTGTTACAATTCTCCCCCCCTTAAATTGAATTTCGTCTTCGAAATTAAAGTACTTACCCGAACAACTCCGGGTAGCGAGTTCTCATATCTGCCTCGGTCTCCCAAGTAGCTTCCTCCTCCGAGTGATTCAGCCACTGGACTCTGATCATCGGTATGACCCGCGTCCTAAGCCTCCGCTCCTCCCTTGCCAAGATCCGCACTGGCCTCTCCTCATACACTAGATCTGGTGGCAACTGTAAGGGCTCGAAATCCAACACATGCGACGGGTTGGAGAAATATCTCCGAAGCATGGATACATGGAAAACGTTGTGCACTGCCGCTAGCCCCGGTGGTAGAGCTAAACGGTAGGCCAACGTGCCAACTCTCTCCAAGATCTCGAATGGCCCTATATACCTCGGATTAAGCTTGCCTCTCCGGCCAAAACGCACTACTCCCTTCATCGGTGACACCTTCAGGAATACGTGATCACCTACAGCGAACTCCAAATCTCGTCGTCTGGCATCTGCATAACTCTTCTGACGACTCTGAGCAGTCCTCATCCGATCTCGAATCTGAGTCACAATGTCAGCTGTCTGCTGCACAATCTCAGGACCCAGTAAAATCCGCTCACTAACCTCATCCCAATGCACAGGAGATCTGCATCTCCTCCCATACAATGCTGCATAAGAAACCATACCTATAGACGACTGAAAACTGTTGTTATAGGTAAACTCCACTAATGGCAGTCTAGTCTTCCAAGAGCCCCGAAAATCAATGACACAAGCTCTCAGAAGATCCTCGAGAACCTGGATCACCCTCTCAGACTGACCATCTGTCTGGGGATGAAATGTTGTGCTGAACAAAAGCCTAGTCCCCAATGCTGTGTGCAGACTCTTTCAAAACGCAGATGTGAATCTCGGATCTCTGTCTGACACAATAGACAATGGTATGCCATGCAGTCTAACAATCTCTCTGATGTAAAGCTCTGTATACTGTGTCAAAGAATAAGTAGTTCTCACCGGCAAGAAATGAGCTGACTTGGTGAGTCTATCCACAATCACCCAAATCGCTGTGCAACCTCTGGCACTCCTCGGTAAGCCAACCACAAAGTTCATCGTAATATTCTCCCATTTCCATTCCGGAATAGGAAGAGGTCTAAGAAGTCCTGCTGGACGCTGATGCTCTGCCTTGACTTGCTGATAAGTCAAGCACTCTGACACCACTCTCCCGATGTCACTCTTCATCCCGGGCCACCAATACAATAGCTGCAAATCTTTGTACATCTTCGTACTTCCGGGGTGAATGGAGTACGGAGATGTGTGAGCCTCTGTTAAAATCTCAGCTCTCAACTGATCGACGTTCGGTACCCACATCCTACCACGGTACTGAACGATATCATCCTCCACTGTATACAAGAGGTTACCTCTAGCCTCATCTCTCTGTCTCCATCGCTGCAACTCCTCATCAGTAGACTGTCCCTCCCTAATCCGATCTCGCAGAACTGGCTGCACCGTCAACACTGACAAGCTCGGTGCACGACCACTCGGATAACACTCCAAGCCAAATCTCTGAATCTCGCTCTGTAGTGGTAACTGTACGGTCAAACATGATACCACTGACGACTTCCGACTCAAAGCATCGGCCACTACATTAGCTTTACCCGGATGGTAGCTAATGTCACAGTCATAGTCCTTCACCAACTCCAACCATCTGCGCTGTCTCATGTTCAACTCCTTTTGTGCGAAGAAGTACTTGAGACTTTTGTGGTCTGTGAAAATCTTGCACTTCTCGCCATACAGATAGTGCCTCCAGATTTTCAAAGCGAAGACCATTGCGGCCAACTCCAAGTCATGCGTCGGGTAGTTCTGCTCATGAATCTTCAGCTGCCTCGACGCATACGCAATAACCTTACCACACTGCATAAGCACTGCGCCTAAACCCAGTTTAGACGCATTGGTGTACACCACTAACTCCTCGTGTGGTACTGTCATCGCTAACACTGGTGCAGTAGTGAGTGCTTCCTTCAGCTGATCGAAGCTCCTCTGACAGTCTGAACTCCAGATAAACTTCGCATTCTTCTTGGTCAAGGAAGTCAAGGGTACTGCAATAGAGGAAAAACCCTTGATGAACTTCCTATAATATCCTGCCAAACCCAAGAAACTGCGAATCTCTGAAGCATTCTTCGGAATACCCCAATTCTGCACTGCCTCAACCTTAGACTGATCAACTGCAATCCCATCTCTCGAAATAATGTGGCCAAGAAATGCCACCTGCTCAAGCCAAAACTCTCACTTGCTGAACTTGGCATACAACCGATGCTCCCTCAAAGTCTGCAAGGCTGTCTGAAGATGCTGTCTATGCTCCTCGATGCTCCTAGAATAGATCAAGATATCATCAATAAAGACTATGATGAACTGATCTAAATACGGCTGAAAGACTCAGTTCATGAGATCCATAAAAACCGCTGGAGCATTGGTCATCCCGAATGGCATCACTAAGAACTCGTAATGCCCATATCGTGTCCTGAAAGCAGTCTTGGACATATCTGCATCTCTAACACGCAACTGATGATAACCAGATCGCAGGTCGATCTTGGAGAACACCGAAGCTCCCTGCAACTGGTCAAATAAATCCTCTATCCTCGGCAATGGATACTTGTTCTTCACTGTGACCCTGTTGAGCTCTCGGTAATCGATGCACAGTCTCATACTGCCATCCTTCTTCTTCACAAATAACACAGGAGCTCCCCACTGAGAAAAGCTAGGACGAACAAAGCCTTTCTCTAACAACTCCTGAATCTGCTCCTTCAACTCTTTCATCTCGGTAGGAGCAAGTCTGTACGGTGCCTTAGAGATAGGCACGGTGTCTGGCACTAAGTCGATGCTGAACTCCACATCTCTCACTGGTGGAATTCCTACAACATCCTCCGGAAAGACATCCGGAAAGTCACGAACCACCTCTATCTCCGATAATGGTCTGCTAGATGGCTCTGAAGTCGTGACGATACTCGCTAGAAACCCCTGAAAACCCCGTCTCAACAACTTCCTCGCCTGAATATGAGATATCACCTGAGGCATATCACTGCTCTGAGATGCATGAAAAGTGAACGTGTCGCCTACTGTAGGTCTCACTGACACTGATCTCCGACGAAAATCAATCGAAGCTCCATTGACTGTCAACCAGTCCACGCCCAAAATCAAATCGAATCCACTCAAAGGCAAAACCACCACATCTGCTCGAATGGAGTGTCCCTGCAGCTCCAACTCCAGTCCTCGAATAACCTTCGAGGTAGAAATAATCTTCCCTGACGGCATAGTAACATCATACCCACTGTCAATACTCTCAGGCGTGATGCCTACCCGTCTGATAAACTCTAGGGAGATAAACGAATGCGTAGCCCCTGAATCTAGCAACGCAAACGTGGAGTTGCCTCCAACTAGAATTCTCCCTGCACGCAAAAAATTCCCAACAGTTTCATACCACTACTAAATTTTCCCCAACGAGTCACTACTAATTCTTAATTCTAATCACAAGTAAAACATGCTTCATATTCTAACATGCAGTTAAATAACCCAAATAACAATAATTCCAAATTAAAGACTAAATTTTTAACCAAAGGAGAATTATTAAAATGCTAGGGGTAAGATATACAGGAGATCAAGGAGGTGTCTGGGTCTACCTCCTCGGCCTGCATCACAAACACTCTACCAGCGGTGTTCTTCTTCCTCGGGCAGTTAGCTATCTGATGCCCTGGCTCCCTACAGTGGTAGCAAACTCCTGCTCCCAAAAGACAAGGTCCCGAATGCATCTTCTGACACTTCGGGCAAGTAGGATAACCTATGGCATTAGGGGCCCCGCCCCTCTGCTGCTGCGGCCTCTGCTGCTGTGGCCTCTGCTGTGGATTCGGGCCCTTAACCGGCCCTGTAAACTGCTTCTTCGCAGGAGGCTGCGAAGGTGGTCGCTGATACCCAGCCTGAAATTGCCTCTTACCCTGCTGCTCCCTCTGGATCTCTCTCCGACCCTCCTCGGAACGCAAGGCTCTACTGACTGCAGACTCATAAGTAAGGACGTCTGCCATGCGAACATCATGCTTGATATCCGCCCTCAAACCCTCCACAAACTGCCTCAACTTCTCTGGTGGACTATCTGAAATCAGAGGCACAAAGCGACAGCCCCTCTCGAACTGTCTCACATACTCGACCACTGTCTTGTCCCCCTGACGGAGACTCATAAACTCCCGGATCATGCGACTGCGCACATCCTCAGTGAAGTACTTGGCGTAGAAGATACGCCTAAACTCTGTCCATGTCAGTGTAGGAAGGTGAACTCCCCTGGCAGCACCCTCCCACCAAAGAGCTGCGTCACCCCTCAGCATGTACGTCGCACAGTTCACCCTGTCGGTGTCTGTGATTCCCATATAAGCAAAGAGATCGAATCCATCCCTCAGCCACCAAAGGATCGGTGGTACCAACAAACTCCTTGGGTCCCTTCTTCTGGAACCTCTCAGCAACGTCCTCCTCATGGGACAACCTAGGACGAGTAGCCTGCTGCTCTAATAGAGCAGTAATCCCTGTCATCATATTCGCATTGGCCTGCTCTAATGCTGCTAGAGGGTTCTGCGGAGGTGGAGGTGGAGGTGGAGATGGAGGTGTAGGTGGAGATCCCCCACGTCTGTTCATCGGTCTGGGAGGCATTCTGCACCACCACATATTTCTTTACGTAAATCGTCATGCATAACTAAGTTGTTTAAAAGTAATACTAACTTAAATCCAAAGAATTAAATCATGCTATAAACACTTAAAATTTACAGACCGGTAGCGTGGATTTCTGAGCTCGCATAGCAGTAATGACCCCTCCGAGGACCGTGCTCTGATACCAACTGAAACGACCCTAACTCTATAATTAATAAATAAATAAATATGCGGAAATTTTTTTTTTATATATATATATACTTACTAAATAAAATATGCACATATATGCCCATACATATATGCACAGAATAAAAAAGATTTAAAATAAATAAATAAATAACTTAAATAAAAATTGCATTCTTTAAATAAAATAAATATCTGAGTCAAACATTTAATTAAAAATACTGCATAAAAAAAATGGTGTAAAATTTGCATGCACTGAAAATATTCAAAACCACAACCACTGAAAAATAATTAAAAAGTGTAACATGCTGACATAATTAAAACATGCAATGTGACTCAGACATCTATCACGGTCATGGGGTCACTGCATGTCCGCTCATATGTTCTCACCGCCGGTAGGAGCTACATCCTCCTCTACAAACTCACCTGCACCATACCAGTGTAGTGAGCCTAGAGGCCCAACATGCTAACATAACAAGGGTTTAAAAATAATTTAAAACAATTAAATATTAATACATAACATATACATGAATGAGCGTGCTTAAAAATATCATGGCATAAACATACCTTAAATTAACTTAAATAACATAATACATAAATATTGTTGAGCAGTTAAATTTCTAACATCGCATGGTTGTATCCGTAGTGTAACCTTAAATCATACATTAAATACTGATCAGCGTGGAAACCAACGTATGTGGCGGTGACGAATCACCTCTTAAATTGGCAGTAAACTGCCCTTCAATAGTTCACATATGGGGACGAATCCCCTTAAATGATCACACTACTTCAACTTCCAACATAAAATATTTTATTATTGCTCAACCTTAAACATTTAATTATGCATAAAACTATTTCATGAATGCATGTACTTAAATAAAATGTGTGTCCTTCATATATATTTAATTTAATTTCTTACTAACATATAAATATTAAAATAACTT
This sequence comes from Henckelia pumila, assembly GCF_033568475.1. NCBI lineage: Eukaryota > Viridiplantae > Streptophyta > Magnoliopsida > Lamiales > Gesneriaceae > Henckelia > Henckelia pumila. The sequence continues at coordinate 36,524,222 of NC_133122.1, forward strand.
AAATGCATAAAAATAATTAAATATATAATCAGGACACATGCAATTTCTCATGGATTGTACTGGACTGCTGGCCCTAACACTCAAGCCCAATTACTTAAATCTGGCCCAATAACATACTTAAGCCCAATAAAATTGTTCTAAGCCCAATTAAAATAATTTAAAGCCCATAAAACATTCTAGGCCCAAAAACAACTTAAACTGGCCCAATGGGCCCAAAAGCCCAAAGACTGGCCCAATAACTTTTATGGGCTCAAAAGCCCATAAAATTAATGGACTAACTTAATTAAAATTTTAAAAGCCCAAATAAAATTATTTGGGAGTCCAAATAATTTTATTTCAAATTAATTGGCCCAAAAACCCATTAATTCATAAAATATTTTAAAAATAAAAGACTCGAGCCCGGCCCGTAAAACCCGGACCCGGACCAACCTAACCTGTGAGACCTCGATTCTAAACCACTAATCTCGCATTAAACAAAAATTAAGCGAACAAGAATCCAAGAGTAAAACAAGTCAAAGTTTTTTTTTTTTTTTTTTTTTAAAAAACGCCGCGCGCCCGCGCGAGGAACCAAGCTCGCGCGCGCACGGGCAAACGATCCCGAGGCCCAACGGAGGCCTCGCGCGCGCGCGAGGAACGCCTCGCCCGCGTGCGGAAGGCCTGGGTAGAAATGCTCAGGCTGCAGAAAAAAAAAGAAAGGATTCCGCGCTTGGTCCGACATGCCTTCAAATACAAATGCAATAACAGGGTGTAGGGAAACATGCCATAACAAGTCATGCTTTCAGAAGGCCTAAAAACAACTAGAAGTCTAAATCGATAAAGCAACAACATACTTCGATTTCAGATTACAATCCGAATACAAACTAATTCGAATAACAAAACATATCAAGTTCGAGTTCTAACATGCTTCAATCTTAAACTAGATAAACATGCTAATTCGACTTCTAAACCGAGTCTCACTTCTACTACTTGCCCTCGAAGCTAACCATGCCTCTTCTGACTTGTTCCTGCCCCACCTGTTGCCAAGTACACATACAAAACAAAGCAACAGCCGGATAACCGGTGAGAATGATAATCCCAGTAAAAGCAACATATCAAGTAATGAATACACAACATGCTATCAAACCACATATTCAAGTCGAAGTTAATGATATGCATGTCTTTAAAACCAGGATATCGATTCTGATAACCACGGGAGTATTGCTCTGCTTTTGGGATCCCGAGGATGAGATCACGTAACGACTCACCGACTCTCCCAATCGAGGTGGTGCCACGTATCCCACTCCTCTAGACTTTGAGCAACTATAATGAGTATGCTAGCACTGGGCGAAATACTACAACCTAGGCCACTCAATCATAGTTCCCAAACGTCTAACAAAAAGGGCGGTTCTGCCCGCTGAAATCAAAGTAGGCTCAAGATGAATGCATAACAGAAACATAAACATAAGCCACATAACAAAAACTCAATCAATCAACAATTACAAGTTCCACGTGCTAGAACAAGTATCAATGCAATATGTGATTTAAAAAGGGAAACTCGAGAACCAACAGTCCCGAGTATGCTATCCCGCTACGATGACTGCTTTTACCTTTCAATGCAGTAGCTCCAACTCTGGATAAGCTACAAAAGAGATTGTATAAACAACTACACAATCTAACAACAACAAGGCAACGGTTCAAGGAAAACTCTTTATACCGTTCTTCGTCCAATTCTCTGAAACGATCAAACAGCTGCTAACTCTGGGCTTGACAACTCCGAACGAATCTGTTCAGATACAAGAGATGATTGATCAATAACCACGATCAACTTACAAGCCAAGTTCAAACTCAAAAACGGTTCAAAATCTCCAAAAACTCAAACCGACGGCATAACGGCTATAACTGAACAACCGGCAACGCAGACAGCAGTTCAATACTGATAACAACTCAATTCAATGCTAATACAACAACAACAAGACAAACCCAACAAATCTCAAAACCATGATTTTCGAAAATGGCTTCCAAAAATCATAACAATTCCGAACGTCGCTCTATTTCAAAACCGACAGATAATAAACGATCAGAACTCTGAAGAGAACAACATACTCGAATCTAGAACGATTCTAACAACATCCAAAAACTAGAATGTATCGGATCGAAGAAAAACTTACGATATAAAAGAGCTCTCACTGCAGTGATCACTAATCTGCCTTCAGAAATAAATTCCAACGGCCGGATCGAGCTCGGACTGAAATCCCAAAGCTTGGAATGAGAAGGGGGCGGCTCTAATGGAGGAGGCGTGCAATGAGGAAGAAGGAGAAGACTTCCCTAATCAATTCCAAGTGTAGATAATATATAAAACTCAAAATTTGCGTTTTAGTCCCTGAAATTCCAAAATTTGCAAAAAGGACCCTGATCAAAATCAAGTCGGCTCGTGAACTCTGCAATCTCCGATTAACTCAAATAAACTCATTTAAGATAAAAATGGGGCGTTACAATTCTCCCCCACTAAGAAGAGATTTCGTCCTCGAAATCAACGAGAACCACAACTCAAAGATAGAATAAAGAATCAAAAGACAGTAAGAAGAACTCACGTCATCCGAATAGCTCTGGAAAACGCTGACTCATGTCAGACTCTGTCTCCCAAGTCGCTTTCTCAACACCGTGACGGCTCCACTGTACCTTCACTAACGGAATCAACTTGGTCCTGAGTTGCTTTTCTTTCCGATCAAGGATCTGAATCGGTCGCTCAAAATAGCTCAGAGTCTCGTCTAACTCGGCTTCGTCAGGCTGAAGGATATGAGAAGGATCTGGATGATACTTTCGCAGCATAGAGACGTGAAAAAAGTCGTGAATACCAGATAAAGACGGAGGAAGTGCAAGTCTGTAGGCAAGATCGCCTATCTTCTCGAGAATCTCGTACGGACCGATGAATCTCGGAGATAAATTTCCTCTCTTACCGAATCTGACGGTGCCTCTGAACGGAGAAATCTTAAGGAATACACGGTCTCCCTGCTCAAAACTCAGAGGTCGACGTCTGACATTCGCATACTTCGCCTGTCTATCTTGAGCTGACTTCATTCTGGTCTGAATGATCTTAACCTGCTCTGCCATATCTCTAAGCATCTCCGGTCCCAAATCTGGTGACTCGGACAATTCATCCCAAAACAACGGAGATCGGCACTTTCTACCATACAAAGCCTCAAAAGGCGCCATACCGATACTCGCTTGGAAGCTGTTGTTGTAAGAAAACTCGACAAGAGGCAAAGAATCCTGCCAACTAGTGACAAAGTCTAGCACTACCGCTCGCAGCATATCCTCCAACGTCTGGATGGTCCGCTCTGACTGTCCATCTGTCTGAGGATGATAAGCTGTACTCAGATGCAATCGAGTACCAAGTGCCCCCTGAAGACTGTGCCAGAAGTGAGAAGTGAATCTAGGATCTCTGTCTGAAACGATCGACTTCGGCACACCATGCAATCTCACAACATTGCTAACATACAACTCAGCCATCTGATCATGACGATACGTCATCCTGTACAGAATAAAACACGCAGACTTCGTCAATCGGTCGATCACCACCCAAATAGCATCGCATCCTCGAACGGATCGTGGTAGTTTCGTGACAAAATCCATAGAAATGTGATCCCATTTCCATTCAGGAACAGATAGGCTGTGCAAAAGACCACCTGGTCGCTTCCGCTCTGCTTTCACTTGCTGACAATTCAAACACCGAGATACAAATCTCGCAACATCGTCCTTCATTCTCTTCCACCAGAACTGACTCTTCAGATCGTTGTACATCTTACGACCTCCAGGATGAACGCTAAACCGACTGCAATGAGCCTCTCGGAGAATACGCTGTCTCAACTCCGAAATATCAGGCACAACAATACGGTTATTCACAAACAAAACGTCATCTCTAACCTGGAATTCTGACTGATGCCCAGTTCTGACTTTCTCTACCGAAACCTGAATGCTCGGCTCAGACTTCTGTGCTTCTCTGATTGCAACAAACAACTCCGGCTCGGCTTGAATAGCAAACACTCTGATAGTCTCCCTATCTGTTTCAAACTCTAAACCAGAAGTGCAACAATCATCGACCAACTGAGAAACACCGATAGTTGAAAGAGATAAAAAACAAAGCTTTCGGCTCAAGGCATCTGCAACTGCATTCGACTTTCCTGGATAATACTTGATCTCACAGTCGAAATCCTTCAACAGATCTAACCATCTTCTCTGTCTCATATTCAGCTCTGCCTGAGAAAACAAGTACTTAAGACTCTTATGATCAGAAAAGATCTCGAAAGACTCACCATAAAGATAGTGACGCCAGATCTTCAAAGCAAATACAATTGCTGCAAGTTCAAGATCATGAACAGGATAACGAGTCTCGTGCGGTTTCAGTTGTCTCGATGCATACGCTATCACATGCTTATGCTGCACAAGAACACAACCCAAACCTCGGTTAGAAGCATCACAATACACTGTGAAACCTCTAGTACCCTTCGGAATAGAAAGAATTGGAGCACTGGTCAGTCTCTTCTTCAGATCAACAAAGCTAGCCTCACAATCTGAAGTCCAGACAAAAGGCGCATTCTTCTGAGTCAGCTGGGTAATAGGCTTGGCAATAGACGAGAAACCCTCGATGAAACGACGGTAATAACCAGCTAAACCCATGAAGCTTCGGATCTCAGGTACTGATGTCGGTCTAGGCCAATTCATAACCGCTTCGATTTTGCTGGGATCGACAAAAATCCCATCTTCAGAAATAATATGACCGAGAAAGACAACTCGATCTAACCAAAACTCACACTTAGACAGCTTGGCAAACAACTGCTCAACTCGCAAAATCTGCAGTACGGTCCTCAAGTGCTCTGCATGGTCAGTACGGTCCTTCGAGTAGATAAGAATATCATCGATGAAAATAATGACGAACTCATCTAAATAACGCTGAAAGATACGGTTCATCAAACCCATAAAAATAGCTGGAGCGTTAGTCAAACCGAACGGCATGACTATAAACTCAAAGTGACCATACCTCGTTCTGAATGCGGTCTTAGGAACATCTTCCTCTCGCACTCTCAGCTGATGGTAGCCTGACCTCAGATCAATCTTAGAGTAGACAGAAGAACCCTGCAGTTGATCGAACAAGTCATCTATTCGGGGTAAAGGATACCTGTTCTTAACTGTAGCCTGATTCAATTGACGGTAGTCGATACAGAGCCGCATAGAACCATCCTTCTTCCGAACGAATAGAACAGGAGCACCCCAAGGCGATACACTAGGTCTGATGTATCCCTTGGCAATCAAATCCTCAAGCTGCTCCTTCAACTCTCTCAATTCAACAAGTGCCATACGATAAGGAGCTTTTGAAATAGGTTGAGTACCTGGCACTAAGTCAATGCTGAATTCAACCTCTCGAATGGGTGGCAATCCAGGAACATCTTCCGGAAACACATCAGCAAAATCTCTAACCACTGGTAAGTCAACCAAAGCTGGGCTAGATTTCAGTACATCAACCGCATAAACCAAAAATCCTTCTGCACCTCTCTGTAACAAACGAGTCATAGATAACACTGAAATCAAAGGAATTCTAGATCGAGAACCCTTACCAAAGAATTTCCACTCGTCTGCCATTTCAGGTCTGAACCTGACAACTTTCAGAAAACAATCAACTGTTGCCCTGTACTTGGTCAAAGCATCTATACCGACAATACAATCAAAATCTGACAACCCAAGCACAATACAGTCGAATTCTAACCAATTCCCCTCGAAAAAAAGTTCACAGTTCCTGACTAGTCGGACAGAAACAATTCCTCCACCCAAAGGTGAAGTAACAGCTACTACTGTAGGCAACAATTCAGTTGGCAAAGCATGCAATAACACATATTTCTCAGAGATAAAGGAATGGGAAGCACCTGTATCTATCAAGACATGAGCAGAATGACCGAAAATCGAACAGTTACCTGCTATGACATCGTCAGGTGCTGCCTGAGCCTGATCCTCTGTCAATGCAAAGACTCGTGCTTGCTGTCTCGGAGGCTGATTTGCACTAGAGCTACCTCCTTGTCTGTTCTGCTGTTGCTGGGGTTGGAAAGAGTGTACTGCAGACGACTGCCTCTCGTCTGAGCTGCAGGTCTAGACGAACTCCCACTCTGAGCTCTATCTCTATTACGTTGAGGGCACACTTTAGAGAAGTGTCCCGGTTGCTGACATGTGTTACAATTGCCGAAGACTCCCACACACTGATCCGGTGAGTGTCTTCCTCCACACTTGCTGCAGTACAAGGATGATGACCCAGAACTCGGTCCTGAACCGAATTGCTTCGAACCACTGGAACTGGACGAACTGTTCCCCTGTCTCTTGAACTGTTTACCTCTTGCCTTGTACTGATCCTTTATGTTTCCCCCACTGTTTCCACCTTCATACCTCTGCTGCTGGTTCTGATGTTGAGGTGGCTGATTCTGGTACTGAGATGGTTGGTTCTGATACTGCCTCTGCTGCTGAGGTGCCCCCTGATTACCTCTTTGCCTCCACAAGACTGCTTCTGCTCCCTTTGCGTAATTCATGGCATCCGCAAAGTTGCTAGGCCTGTTGGTGTTAACCAACGTGAAGACATCGGGGTTCAACCCGTTGATGAACTGATCTGCCTTAGCTTCTTCATCTCCGGCAATTAGCGGTGCAAAACGCAACAGACTATCGAACTTAGCCACGTACTCTTCAATGTTCAGATTCCCTTGCCTCAGATTTGCAAACTCTGCTCCCTTATCCTTACGATACGAGATAGGGAAAAACCGCTTATAAAACTCAGATTTAAAAAGAGTCCAAGTAACCTCTGTACCTCTACTCTCAATTGCTTTCTTTGTCATGATCCACCAGCTCTTAGCACCACCACGCAGCTGATGAATTACTAACCTGATTCGGCGGTCATCTGTGTAGTCAATGGAATCAAACAACTGATCCATATCATCCAACCAACTCTCACAGTCAACTGGATTTTCTGAACCCATCAACAATGGCGGATTGAACGACTGAAACCTCTTCAGCAAGGTTTCCATAGGAGTTGCTGAAGCATCCAACTGATCAACCTCAGTGCTAGCTTGCTCAGTCGCAGGGATAACTGGTGGTGTGTTTCTGTTTATCACTCGACGAGGACCCATCTGATAATCAAAGGTTAGCACAAAAGATATCTCAATCGCTACCATCAGTGCCCTTACAACCGCTTGGAATACCGAATACCAGTCGAGAACAGAAACAGTTACATCTCAAGTAGATCATGCTTTATTAATTTAAATCACACAACCATGTAATTCAAATAATGCTCAAAAAATAAAGCATGCTCGCATGGAATTAAGTACACAATTAAATAATTCAAACACATGCGATGAGTCATTACACACAGACTCGATCTACCCCGCTCACTCTAGTTCGACCAAGAATCTTAACGCTTTGATACCACTTAATGTGAGACCTCGATTCTAAACCACTAATCTCGGATTAAACAACAATTAAGCGAACAAGAATCCAAGAGTAAAACAAGTCAAAGTTTTTTTTTTTTTTTTTTTAAAAAAAAAAAACGCTGCGCGCCCGCGCGAGGAACCAAGCTCGCGCGCGCGCGGGCAAACGATCCCGAGGCCCAACGGAGGCCTCGCGCGCGCGCGAGGAACGCCTCGCCCGCGCGCGGAAGGCCTGGGCAGAAATTCTCAGGCTGCAGAAAAAAAAAAAAGAAAGGATTCCGCGCTTGGTCCGACATGCCTTCAAATACAAATGCAATAACAGGGTGTAGGGAAACATGCCATAACAAGTCATGCTTTCAGAAGGCCTAAAAACAACCAGAATTCTAAATCGATAAAGCAACAACATACTTCGATTTCAGATTACAATCCGAATACAAACTAATTCGAATAACAAAACATATCAAGTTCGAGTTCTAACATGCTTCAATCTTAAACTAGATAAACATGCTAATTCGACTTCTAAACCGAGTCTCACTTCTACTACTTGCCCTCGAAGCTAACCATGCCTCTTCTGACTTGTTCCTGCCCCACCTGTTGCCAAGTACACATACAAAACAAAGCAACAGCCGGATAACCGGTGAGAATGATAATCCCAGTAAAAGCAACATATCAAGTAATGAATACACAACATGCTATCAAACCACATATTCAAGTCGAAGTTAATGATATGCATGTCTTTAAAACCAGGATATCGATTCTGATAAACACGGGAGTATTGCTCTGCTTTTGGGATCCCGAGGATGAGATCACGTAACGACTCACCGACTCTCCCAATCGAGGTGGTGCCACGTATCCCACTCCTCTAGACTTTGAGCAACTATAATGAGTATGCTAGCACTAGGCGAAATACTACAACCTAGGCCACTCAATCATAGTTCCCAAACGTCTAACAAAAAGGGCGGTTCTGCCCGCTGAAATCAAAGTAGGCTCAAGATGAATGCATAACAGAAACATAAACATAAGCCACATAACAAAAACTCAATCAATCAACAATTACAAGTTCCACGTGCTAGAACAAGTATCAATGCAATATGTGATTTAAAAAGGGAAACTCGAGAACCAACAGTCCCGAGTATGCTATCCCGCTATGATGACTGCTTTTACCTTTCAATGCAGTAGCTCCAACTCTGGATAAGCTACAAAAGAGATTGTATAAACAACTACACAATCTAACAACAACAAGGCAACAGTTCAAGGAAAACTCTTTATACCGTTCTTCGTCCAATTCTCTGAAACGATCAAACAGCTGCTAACTCTGGGCTTGACAACTCCGAACGAATCTGTTCAGATACAAGAGATGATTGATCAATAACCACGATCAACTTACAAGCCAAGTTCAAACTCAAAAACGGTTCAAAATCTCCAAAAACTCAAACCGACGGCATAACGGCTATAACTGAACAACCGGCAACGCAGACAGCAGTTCAATACTGATAACAACTCAATTCAATGCTAATACAACAACAACAAGACAAACCCAACTAATCTCAAAACCATGATTTTCGAAAATGGCTTCCAAAAATCATAACAATTCCGAACGTCGCTCTATTTCAAAACCGACAGATAATAAACGATCAGAACTCTGAAGAGAACAACATACTCGAATCTAGAACGATTCTAACAACATCCAAAAACTAGAATGTATCGGATCGAAGAAAAACTTACGATATAAAAGAGCTCTCACTGCAGTGATCACTAATCTGCCTTCAGAAATAAATTCCAACGGCCGGATCGAGCTCGGACTGAAATCCCAAAGCTTGGAATGAGAAGGGGGCGGCTCTAATAGAGGAGGCGTGCAATGAGGAAGAAGGAGAAGACTTCCCTAATCAATTCCAAGTGTAGATAATATATAAAACTCAAAATTTGCGTTTTAGTCCCTGAAATTCCAAAATTTGCAAAAAGGACCCTGATCAAAATCAAGTCGGCTCGTGAACTCTGCAATCTCCGATTAACTCAAATAAACTCATTTAAGATAAAAAACGGGGCGTTACATAACCCGACCCACTAACCTACTGACCCGACCCGAGCCACTCCGACCCGGCCCAGACCACTACCCGACCCAATCCTACCAAGACCACCCAACCCGACAACCCCCATCTACCCAGCTCCTCCTCGGCCGTGAGCAGCAGGCTTTGCGGCCTGCTGCCGGCCAGCTCCGGCCATCCACCGGCCGGAGCTCCGCCGCCCAGACGTGACCCACGCCCGGGCGGTTCCAACGAGCCATACCTTGACCCATCTCGATCCCTACACAGTCCTAGTGAGCGACGCTTCGGAAATCCCGTAAACTTCCGACCTACTGTGCAACCACGGTTTCTCCCGATCGGCCGGCTCTCAACTAAGACTTAGACCTGCCTTGGATTGACCCTACGAATCCTATCACACCTAATGAACACGAGCCAGCAGCCTAGGACCGTCCATGCAAGGAAGAACGTGAGATGAATGAACACAAATTCACATGCTTCAATCCAACAAAACTCATCGAATTTTTCTGAAAAATCTGAGAAAAATGCTACTGCTCATGCACACACACATATAATCACTAATATGGCACATTAAAATGTAAAGGAACATGCCTTGCACCGAAAACTAAGAGAAGGAAGAGCGTGAGACGATTCCGGGACGACGGGGCGATGACAACCGACTTGAAAGCTTCAAAATCGCGGCTATGGTGTCAAGAAGATGAATATGGAGGAGAGGGAGGCGGCTAAGAGGAAGAATAACGTGGGGTTTGGGGGGGGGGGGGAGGGGGGAATTAGGTTAGAGTTTTATTTTTAATTAAAATAGGTTTTAGGATAATTAAAAGTTTTAAATATAAAACCTAAAATTTTAAAACTCTAAATAAAAATTTAAATCTGATAATTTAAGTTAATCATATACAAAATCCCGAAATTATAAATTTAGGGAATTTTAAAAATACTAAAAAGTCAATATTTTGGCTTATTTTGAATAAAAATGGACTCCTAAAATTATATAAAATTAAATACTAAAAATTTTGAGATAATAAAACTCAAAATAATATTTTTGGGCTCTAAAAAGGCTCATGAAATTAATTGGCTAGAAAGTTGTCATCTCGTCCGTCCACAGTCCCGTCTACGCGATAAAATAATTAAAATGCTAAAAATCATAAAAATCACTAATTATGGGTTAAATGCTTAAAAAATAAATTAAATCATGCACAAATAATTCACATAATTATTTAACCCATAAATCTAAAATTTAAATAATTAAATATCCTAATTATGCATGCGGATTTACGTATTTAAAATACCGGGTGTTACATACTTCGAGTTAACTCATCTCACGAATATACATATATATGTGACTCTATTTAAAATCTATATTCAAATTAAAATTTTCAATTAAATCCATCTTTATAATTTTATGAAACATCATTTATATATATATATATATATATATATATAGAAAAAACAGCATAACCCATTTAAAAATATTTTCATACAACCTTTTAATGAACTTGATTTGTTTTCAAAAAAATAAGTCGATATAGATTTTTTTTTTTTTTTCTGTTTGTAATTACCTTGTATAAAATATTTTTATGAATAAATTAATATAGAGAAGTGTACGTATTTATGTTCTTTTCTTATTGAATATTGAATAGCAAATTAGTCAACCAACTTATTAAAATCTATTAATACAATTATGTATTATATGTTATAAATTAATATTTTTCATTAACCACAGAGATAATATAGTTAAGGATAAGATATTTTCATATTTCATGGTCAACAAATATTTTTTTTTGTTAGAGTTCAATCTACTTTAAAGATATAACTCTAATTATAGATCATATGTCTCGTGATTTGTAATGTCAACATTATAATATTAATTATACTAGTTAATATGTTGAAATATCAGTATCGAATACATGAATTGGATACTACCTTAGGCACCGTTTGGTTTGATTGATAGGATAAGTAATCCATAGATAAGTAAAATAATGTAAATTAAAAATAAATAGGAAAAAATAGTTAATACAATATTTGATTTGATGAATAGATTATTATTAATTTGATTTAATTGATGTAAAATTATAAATTAATAAATAGATAAATAATATGATGAAAATAAGGCGAAATTAATTGGGATAAGTTATATATAGATTAATAATACATCAAACCAAACAATATGTTTTCTATTAATCATTATCCAATATAAAGGTAAATTTATATTGTCATTTTGTTATTTACATATATATATATATATATATATATATATATATATATATATATATATATATATATATAGAGTTCTTTTATGGTGCCCAACTCATATGCCCAACTCCATGCCCACCATGTACAATATGTGAGTTGACCAACACAATTGATGAGTTGACTTATCACATATTGTACATGGTGGGCATGGAGTTGGGCATATAGAGTTGGGCACCATAAAAGAACTCTATATATATATATATATATATAGTTCTTTTATGGTGCCCAACTCATATGCCCAACTCCATGCCCACCATGTACAATATGTGAGTTAACCAACACAATTGATGAGTTGACTTATCACATATTGTACATGGTGGGCATGGAGTTGGGTATATAGAGTTGGGCACAATAAAAGAACTCTATATATATATATATATATATATATATATATATATATATGAAAATAGCATTTAAAGAGAATAACTTAAAAGGTGTCGTGGTAAATATCATTCATTTCCATTTTTACTTTTTCTCAAATGTAAGATGGAATTTTGAAGTTGCAGATTTTTTTTTTTACCAACATTGAAATAAGATATCTAACAATTGGATGTCAGATACGGATCAAAAAATTCAATCACAATTTATAGCAAGGTTTGACAGTACAGTTTATCGTTTGTTTGACTATGGTGGTTTACAGTTTATTGTGTTAACTCAAAATTTTATCCAAAACATAAAAAAATAATGGATGTTGATTTCATCGTCATAAAAAAAATCAATTAATTACCAGATTTATTTTTTCAGAAAAAAAATCAATCAATTTACAATATAAATTAACTTCATAATTAGTTCCACCAAAAAAAATTTTTTGATGCCCAAAAATAAGGATGAACATGTGGTAAAAAGTAAAAATTTATGGTAAAAAGTAAAATTCTCAAACTCTTAAAATATATCAAACTACACACTTTATAAAATTTTCTCTCCTCAATTGTATTCTGCTTCACAAATTGAGAGATTTATTTATAGAATCTCTTTGGAAAATAGTCCAAAAATAAATATATCATTACATACATAATCACACATTAATTTTCAATATTTCCCAGCTCTTATTTTCAACACTACAATTATTATTTTTAACACTCCCCTTTGTGATGATGATCGTGATACAATGACCGTCTTCATTACGTGTTTTAATATTGTCTCGTTAAAAATCTTATTAGAAAAAACACATTGGGATAAAACCATGGTAAGAAAAAAGGAGTGCAGTCACATAAACTCTCTTTCATGTTAACACGAGCAATTTTTCACATATTTCGTAGATTGTGCATCTCAATATTATATATATGTTTTCTGAATATTTTAGTAGGAAGTGTCTTTGTGAAAAGATCTGATGAGTTTTCACTTGATTGAATGTAGCGAATATCAATATCTTTATTTTTCTCAAGCTCTTGGGTGAATGCAAAGAACTTAGAGGAATATGTTTGGTTCTGTCGCTTTTGATGTATTCTTTTTTTATTTGAGCAACACATGCATCATTATCTTCGTATAGTATCACAGGCTTCTTGTCTACTGATAATCCACACGAGGTTTGGATATGTTGGGTCATTGATTTCAGCCACACACATTCACGGCTTGCTTCATGTAGTACACTAATCTCGACGCGTTTTTATAAAGTTGTTACGAGTGTTTGTTTCTGTGAACTCCAAGAAATTACAATGCTTCCATGAGTAAATACATATTCGGTTTGGGAATGTGTCTTATGTGGATCAGATAAGTATCCAACATCAGCATAACCAATTATACTTTGATTGAAATCTTTTGAATACAAAAGTCTAATATGTTGTTCTTCTTTATTGGATATGAGTTAAATCTTGCCAATAAATTTACAGTAAAAGATATATCAGGTTTTGTACAATTTGCAAGATACATAAGGGCACCAATAGCACTTGGATATGGTATTTCTGGACCAAGAATAACTTCATCATCTTCACAAGGACGAAATGGATCATTTTCTATGTTTAGTGATCTAACAATCATTGGAGTACATAAAGGATTTGATTTATCCATTTAGTGACCCGTATCCAAAAATAAAGGATTAATCGAGTAATCATGTTTAGATTAAGTAAAACATGATTAAAGGATTTTCAATAGGGTCTAAGGAGTTCAAAAATAGATTCAGAACACTTGAAAATGGTCGGGAAGGTTCCGAGGGTTCGGAAGGATCAGAAGCTCCGAACTAGGTTCGGAAGGTCCGAACCTAGAACTGAGCCAGTGTTAAAAGAACGGAGGCTCTGGTGATTTCGGAGGCTCCAAACTTGGATCGGAGGCTCCGATCTTGGGTGACCAGTTGTCCATGAATAATTCATCATGGATGACGTCACAGAAGGGACATCGGAGGCTCTGAAGTGGGATCAGAGGCTCTGAACCAGCTGTCGGCAGACGTCTTCTAGAAGCTAGACACGTGGTTGGCTGGGAGGGATCGGACGTAGGGATCGAACTCCGATCCAGATCGGAGGCTCCGAACTCGAGATCAGACGCTCCGATCTTCGCCTATATAAGGGGGTGCCGAGCTCATTTCTTCTTGCACATTTCTCTCCTCTCCTCTCCGCTTCTTGTAGTATTTTAGCTTTTTAAAGGCTTTCTAGACGTCCTATTGGCGAGCCAAAAGTGTCTAGGTGCTACGGGGCTAGTAGCGAAGCTGTGCCTGAGTTTTGGAGGCAATCGCCATCAGTGGGCTAACGACGGATGCATGTATAGCTTTTGCTTCCTAAAAATATTTAGGAGTATGCAATAGCTTATTTAAGGCTTTTAGGATATTATAAGTGATATGGTAATTATTGATTATAGGCCTGGACTGCTAGGTTGCTAGGGTGCTCGGGGTTTCTTCTTAGAGGTATGGACGTATTATCCGAGATATCCTGATAGAATATACATGTTCTATGTCTGCATATATTATATGATTATGTGTCATTATTGCATTCATGATCATGTTGAGCCTTGTGCCTTGATTTGCATTCCTCTGTTCAGGTGCTTAGGAAGAGACTTTTAAGTACTATTCGATGGGGTTGTATTATATTAAACATTGGCCCTGTTGTTCTGCCGGTGTATGTTGTATTCGAACCTTAAGTTTTTGCTGGACTTTTTTTAATTTCGTTTTTAAGATTTAATTGCATGCTTAAACTCTGTTTAGTTAATGATTTCGGGTTGGGTCACTACATTTATTGGTATCAAATCATGCATTATTTGGGATATAGTAAAAGATTTTTGGGATAACCTCTGTTACCTTCGTTCAGATAGCTAACTACGACGAAAGCTACGACAGCGGTGGAGGATGCTGGGGTGATGATGACGATCGCGGGCATCGTCGGGACCACCACCACCATCATCGATATTACCATAGACGTTTCAGCATGCATTGTTTCATGCAAATGGGTCCAAAGCCATTGGTAGGAGGCAAATCCTCAGAAGATGCGGAGAATTGGCTGCGACGCATGGAGGTTTGTTTCCGTGAGTTTCGATGCACAGAAGAGCAAAAGATGGAGACTCTCGACTTTTTTATAGAGAAACGTGCGCAAAAGTGGTGAAAGTCCACATCTGTGTCTTTGATTGCTGCTCGAGGCATCGTTACTTGGGCAGAGTTCCGCACAGCTTTTTAGAAGCTGTATTTTCCTTCTGCACTCCGACAGGAGAAAGCCAGTGAGCTGTTGAGTCTGCGTCAAGGCACGATGAATATTGAAGAGTATCAGCAGAATTTTTTCGATCTTTTAACGTATTGTCCAGAGGTCTCTTCCAGTACTGAGATGAAGTATAATTTGTTTCTCCAAGGTCTCAATCCGAAAATTCATGATCGGGTCACAGTTGGTGATGACATGACCTACGAGGGTTTGTTGAGCCGATGTCATCAAGCGGAGGATAGCCTGAAGCGTAATCGATCTTTTTTCTCTTCCTCCAGACCAGCCAATTCCTTGGGTCCGAGGACTCAATATTTCAAGAAGCATGGTGTGTCTCTTCTTCGTATGGATCCGATTCAGGTGGTGTTCACCACTTTGGGAAGAAGAAGAGCCAAGGGCAGTGTGCAGCTTGTGGAGGCAAGCATCCGACTGAGAGGTGCCGTAGGTCAGGAGCTTGTTTTTGTTGCGGAGAGATGGGCCACATGAAGAGGGATTGCCTACAGGCTACCGGAGGATCAGCATCTGGATCTGGTTCTTATCCTTTCGTTCCGCAGAGGTCACAAGGACAGTCTATTGGGAGCACCAATCAGAGGCCCCATGTTTTCGGACAAGTATTTGCGCTGAGTCAGGATCAGATTTAGCAAGAGAACGAGGATGTCATTGCAGGTACCTTTCTTTTGTGCGGTATTCCTGCATTCGTACTCATAGACACTGGTGCATAGCATTATTTTATTTCGGCACGATTTGTTAAGCATCACAGATTGTCGTATGTGTCTCTAGACGTAGTGGTTTCTGTGTCTACCCCGACGGTTCATTTTGCTTTGGCCAAGCGATTAGTTTTGGGTTGTCCTTTAGTATTCTAGGGTTCTGAGATATCGGCCAATCTTATGGTCTTAGCGATGGAAGATTTCGACTGTATCTTGGGTATAGATCTTTTGACTGCGTACAGGGCTATTGTGTATTGCTATCAGAAGATAATACAGTTTCGCCTGGTTGAGGGCGATAATTGGATTTTCTATGGTGAGGGAGCGCGACCCCCTATGCCCTTGGTATCAGCTTTGCAAGCTTGCAGGGCTTAGAGACGGGTGGGGAAGGCTGCCTTATTTACGCCATTGATGCATCCACAGGGGTGAGGACTTTTGAGGAGTTGCCAGTTTTTCGAGAGTATCCAGATGTCTTTCTCGAGGATATTCCAGGGTTTATCCAGTTCGTGAGGTAGAGTTCGGCATTGATCTTGTATCGGGATCGTCACCGATATCACGAGCACCTTATCGTTTGGCTACAATAGAAATGAGGGAGTTGCAGCAGCTGCTGCAGGATTTGCTAGATAGAGGCTACATTCATCCGAGCGTTTTGCCTTGGGGACCGCCAGTTATTCGTCAAAAATAAGGATGGTTCTATGCGTCTTTATATTGATTATAGACAGTTGAACCGAGTGACGATTAAGAATAAGTATCCGCTACCATGCATTGATGATTTCTTTGATCACCTGCAAGGTACTTCAGTGTATTCTAAGATTGATTTAAGATCAGGATATCATCAATTGCGAGTTCGTGATGAGAATATTTCGAAGACTGCGTTTCGCACGAGGTACGGTCACTATGAGTTTTTGTGATGTCGTTGGTTTGACGAACGCACCCGCAGTGTTCATGGATCTGATAAACAGGGTTTTTCGAGACTACTTTGATATATTTGTCGTAGTGTTCATCGACGACATTTTAGTTTACTCTCGTAGCCCAAAGAGCATGCTCAGCACTTGAGGATAGTACTGCAGATTCTTCGAAAAAATCAGTTATACGCAAATTTAGTAAGTGCAAAATTTGGATTGATCGAGTAGTGTTTTTCGGTCATGTCATTTCTCAATAGGGTGTTGGGTGGATCCAAGAAAGACATAAGCTATCGTGAATTGATCGCATCCGACGACAGCTTCGGAAATTCGTAGTTTCCTGGGTCTAACAGGATACTACAGACGCTTCATTGAGAATTTTTCAAGGATTGCTCAAACATTGACACAACTAACAAGGAAGGATGTTCCTTTTGAATGGTCGGCTGATTACGAGTAGAGCTTCGAGGAATTGAAGAGACGATTGACCAGTGCACCAGTTCTTGACTTACCTTCGGGATTAGGAGGTTATGTGGTTTATACCGACGCATCTCTACAGGGATTAGGATATGTTTTGACACATAATGGGCATGTGATTGCCTATGCATCTCGGAAATTGAAAACCATGAAAGAAATTATCCAGTGCATGGCTTGGAGCTTGCAGCGATTGTGTTTGCACTCAGGATTTGGCGACATTACCTTTATGGTGAGCATTTTGAGATCTATTTTGACCACAAGAGCTTGAAGTATTTATTCACTCAGATTGAGTTGAACATGAGATAGCGTCATTGGATGGATCTTCTCAAGGACTATGATTGTGAAATCAAGTATCATCCGGGTTCCGCTAACCCAGCTGTGTATGCTCTCAGCCGCAAGGTATACGTCAGTGCCCTTTGTACTAGTGTTGTGTCTAGTACTATGCATGAATGGTGTTCTATCGGCTTCACTTTTTGCCATAAGAAGGATCATCAAGGGATTCGAGTATTTTCAGTGTTAGCTGAGCCAATGTTGTTTACTCGTATCCGGGACGTCCAGCTTTCTGATTTACAGATGCAAAATTTGGCTAGACTCACTCAAGGTGATAACACATAGGGATTCCATTTCCAGTGTGATGGATTGTTGTGTTTGTCCGGTAGAGCAGTTATACCTGATGACTCGTCTTTGCGGGAAGAGATTTTATCTCAAGCCCATCGTAGTAAATTCACTGTACACCCCGGCAGTGCTAAGATGTACAAAGATCTACGTACAAGATTCTAGTGGAAATGGATGAAGCGTAGTGTCTACCAGTATGTTTTTCGTTGCCTGGTTTGTCAACAGGTGAAGGCAGAGCATCATCGACCGGGTGGTCTGATGCATAGCTTGGAGATTCCTAAGTAGAAGTGGAAACATGTGACGATGGATTTTATCACTCACTTACCGATGTCATCCCGATAGTGTGATGCCATTTGGGTGGTAGTGGACAGGTTGTCCAAATCCGCTCATTTTCTTCTGTACAATCGCGAGTTCATTTTTTATTGCATGGCAAGATTGTACATTTAGGAGATCGTACAGTTGCATGGAGTGTCTTTGAGTATTGTCAGGGATGGAGATACGATGTTTACCTCACAATTTTGGGGTAGCTTTCAACGATCCTTGGACACTGCATTGAGTCTCAGCACGGCGTATCACCTAGAGACAGACGGTCAGTCTAAAAGGACTATTCGTACATTGGAGGATATGTTGAGGTCTTCGGTTATGGATTTTGGATTATCCTGGCAAGATCATCTGCCGATGATAGAGTTAGCTTATAATAATAGCTATCATCGCAGCATTGGCTTGGCACCTTTTGAAGCTTTGTATGGTCGTCGTTGTCAGACTCCCTTATTTTGGGATGAATTGGGGAAACGACAAGTTGAGGGACCAGAGTTGATCCAGCAGATTGTGGATAATTGATCAAGACTGCACAAGATAGACAAGCCAGTTTTTTTTTTTTTTTGAAAAAATAGACAAGCCAGTTATGCCAACACTAAACGCAGACCTTTGCATTTCGAGGCCGGAGAGAACGTATTCTTGAGAGTTTTGCCTTTTCGAAAGGTGGTGAGATTTGGTCTCAAGGGAAAGCTAGCTCTGAGATTCATTGGTCCATTCGAGATTTAGAAAAAGGTCGGGGACGTGGCATATCATTTGGTGTTACCGTCGTATCAATCTAGCATCCATAATGTATTCCACGTGTCGCTACTTCGTCAGTACATGGCGGATGAATCCCATATTCTGCATCCGGCGGAGGTTCAGTTGGAGCCTGATTTGTCCTAAATAGAGAACCCGCTCATAATTCTTGACAGAAAGGATAAATTACTTCGAAATAAATGCATTCCTCTAGTTATGGTTCAATGGCAGCAACGAGGTACCGACGAGGCGACTTGGGAGCTCGAAAGTAGTATGCGTTCTGAAACATCCGGAGTTGTTTTGATTTTTATCTTATTTAAGCAGTGAGTTGTAATTTTAACTGCAGTATTGTAATAATATGTTTATCGCTTTGTGTTACCAATGCCTTAATCCTGATTCCGAGGACGAAATATTTTAAGTGGGGGAGAATGTAGTGACCTGTATTTGGAAATAAAGGATTAATAAAGTAATCATGTTAAAATTAAGTAAAGAATGATTAAAGGATTTTCAATAGGGTCTAAGGAGTTCAAAAATGGATCCAGAACACTTGAAAATGACCGGGAAGGTTCCGAGGGTTCGGAAGGATCGGAAGCTCCGAACTAGGTTCGGAGGGTCCGAATCTAAAACGGAGCCAATGTTAAAAGAACGGAGGCTCTGGTGAGTTCGTAGGCTCCGATCTTGGGTGGCCAGCTGTCCATGAATAATTCATCATTGATGACGTCACAAAAAAGACATCAGAGGCTCCGAACCAACTGTCGGCAGACGTCCTCTAGAAGCTAGACACGTGGTTGGATGGGAGGGATCGCACTCAAGGATCAAAAACTCCGATCCGGATCGGAGGCTCCGAACTTGAGATCGGACTCTCCGATCTCCGTCTGTATAAGGGGGTGCCGAGCTCATTTCTTCTTGCACCTTTCTCTCCTCTCCTCTCCTCTCCGCTTCTTCTAGTCTTTTAGCTTTTTAGAGGCTTTTTAGGCGTCCTATTGGCGAGCCAGAAGTGTTTAGGTGCTACAAGGATAATAACGGAGTTATGCCTGAGTTTTGGAGGCAATCACCATCTGGGCTAACGACGGACGCAAGTATTGTTTCCTAAAAATATTTAGGAGTATGTAATAGCTTAGTTAAGACTTTTAGGATATTATAAGTGATATGGTAATTATTGCTTATATGCCAGGACTTCTAGGGTGCTCGGGGTTTCTTCTTAGAGGTATGGACGTATTATTCGAGATATTCTGGTAGAGTATACATGTTCTATGTCTGCATATATTATATGATTATGTGTCATTATTGAATGCATGATCATGTTGAGCCTTGTGCCTTGATTTGCATAGCCAGTATTAGGGGTCGCTCAACCCCCGTTATTTTATAGTGGATGGTGGATCCATGGATTTGGATTAGGTTCCCGTTTCCATGTTTCGATTGGTATGGGAGCCACCTTTTGGTGCGACGGCTCAGCGTGCTACATACCATGGCGCCAGTGACTGAGCAGGATTCTATCTTGGATAGGTTTTTCGGTACCCATTCATATGCATTTTATTTGCATCCATAGCATGTGTATATTCGTACTTTCATACTGAGTGTTAGGCTCATGTCCAAATATTTTGTGTTGGATATCCTATTCCATTGGGACAGGTCTGAGGTTGGACGGACATGGAGGCAGCGGTCGTTGAGCTGCAGTGGTTGCGTTGGGAGCCTTCCTCTGCTCAGGTGCTTAAGAATAGACTTTTAAGTACTTTTCGATGGGGTTGTATATTAAACATTGGCTCGGTTGTTCTTCCGATGTATGTTGTATTCGAACCTTAAGTTTTCGCTGGATTTTTGTTAATTTTGTTTTTAAGATTTAATTGCATGCTTAAACTCTGTTTAGTTAGTGATTTCGGGTTGGGTCACTACAATCCATATTAAAATGTTTAAGAACTTTTTTTGTATAATTTTACTGGTGAACAAATATTCCACATTTTTTTTGTTCAATTTGCAAACCCAGACAATACTTGGTTTTTTCAAGGTCCTTCATTTCAAATTCTTCCTTCAAGTACAACATAACTTCTTGAATTTCCTTATTCGTTCCAATGATGTTTAAATCATCAACATATGCATCAATAATTACGCATTTGGATGTTGTTTTCTTGATGAAATGCAAGGACATATTGAATTACTCACTTATCCCTTTTTCATCAAGTGTTTACTTAGCCGATTATACCACATTCGGCCGGATTGCTTTAACCCATATAATGATCTTTGCAATTTCACAGAATAACATTCTTTGGGTTTTGAACTTTGTGCTTTAGACATATTAAATCTTTCAGGGATATTCATATATATATATATATCACTATCGAGTGATCCGTATAAGTAAGCTGTAACAATATCCATAAGTCACATTTCTAAATTTTCAGATACCGCCAAACTAATCAAATACTGAAACATAATTGCATCCATAACTGGAGAATACGTTTCTTCATAATCAATTCCAGGCCTTTGAGAAAAACCTTGTGCAACAGTCGAGCTTTATATCTTACTATTTCATTTTTCTCATTTTGTTTTCGAATAAAAACTCATTTGTATCCAACAAATTTTACACCTTCAGGTGTAAGACTATAGGTCCAAAAACGTTACGTTTATTTAGCGAATCCAATTCAACCTAGATGGTGTCATTCCATTTTACCCAATCCTGTCGATGCTTCCATTCACCAAAAGATTTTGGTTCATGATCTTCATTTTCATTTATGATGTCAAATGCCACATTATAAGAAATATCTCATCAATTTCTTCTAAATATTTTCGGTTCCATATTTTTTCACTATTAATATAATTGATAGATATTTCATGATTCTCGTCAGCTTGTGGTTATAACAGAACATTTTTATCGTCATGTGTTTCTGCTGGAACATCATTATCTATTTTGTGATCATTGTGTTTCTCTATGCATTTTCTTTTTTGAGAATTTCTATCCTTGGAACCGATTAGTCTTCCACACTTCAAGCGTTTTATGACATAATGAGTATTTCAATTTGTTTCTTTGAAATTTTAATTCGAGCAGGGACATTTACAGCATGTATATATGATTTAGTTACCCTTTTTGTGTCTGCAAATGCATCTGGTATTTGATTTGTTATTCTTTGCAAGTGCACAATTTGCTGTACATATTTTCCAAATTGTTTAGTTCTTGGATCCAGATGTAATAATGATGGTACATATCATGTAATTAATTTTTCGATATTTTTCTATTCTCCTCCTAACATTGGAAATATTTACTCATTAAAATGACAATTAGCAAAACGTGATGTAAACACGTCGCCTGTCTGAGGCTCAAGATATCGAATGATTGATGGGCTATCATAACCAATATAAATTCTTATCTTTCTTTGAGTTCTCATTTTTGTTCATTGAGGCGATGCAATAGGTACATATACCACACATCCAAAATTTATCAGATGGGAAATTTCTGGTTCTTTACCAAATGCAAGCTGCAATTGGGAGTATTTATGATATGCACTTGGTCTGATGCGAATTAATTCAGCAACATGTAAGATTGCATGTCCCTATATATAAATAGTGAGTTTTGTTTTCATAATCATTGGTCTATCAATCAGTTGTAGACGTTTAATCAATGATTCAACTAATCCATTTTGTGTATGTACACGAGCAACATGATGCTCAATATTAATTTTCATTGACATACAATAATCATTGAAAGTTTGGGAAGTAAATTCACCAGCATTATCAAGTCTAATTTTTTTGATTGTATAATCGAGAAATTGATTCCGCGATTTTATTATTTGAGCAAGTAATCTTGCAAATGCCACATTCCGAGTTGATAATAGACATACATGTGACCATCTGCTGGAGGCATCGATCAATACCATAAAATATCGAAATGGTCCACATGGTGGATGAATTGTCCCACAAATATCACCCTGAATACGTTCAAAAAACATTAGTGAACCATTTTGGATATTAGCTGGTGATGGTCTTGTAATAGTTTTCCAAGAGAACATGCTAATATTGAAACTTATTATTTTGAAAGATCTTGGTCTTTCAGTGGATGACCATGTGTATTTTCTATAATTTTCGCATCATTATTGAACCAGGATGTCCTTATCGATCATGTCAATTGGTTAATATTGAAGAATTTTCAACTACCTTGTTTGATTCAATTGGAATTATATGTGTATAATGCAATCCAGTAGGGAGCATTGGTAGTTTTTCAACTACACATTTCTTTCTTGATTTATATGTGGTAAGACGCATATATTTTTTATTTCATTTAGTTATTGTCTGAATATTATACCAATGAGAATATATATCATTAAAACTTAACAAATTCCTTTTCAATTGTGGTTAATACAAAGTACCATTTATCATAAATTTTGTATCATTAGGTAACAAAAAATGTGCTTTCTACAGGACCTGATATTGTATTCACCATTGTTTTTGTTGGCTTTAATTCCAAAAAGTATCTTTTATTTCGGAGAATAATGTGAGTTGTACAACTATCATGTATGCAAACTTCCATGGGATTAGTTCCTTATTTAGCTTTGTTCATAGCATTTTCCATATTAACTTCAAAAAAAATATGCAATGAAGAAAAATTACTGACAATACATACGTAAATTATTAAAAAATATGACACATACCATAATTATACAATAAAACAATACCACATGAGTACATGAAAAATATGATAGTTTACTTTCCTATTCCACCAGTATATTGATCATTTTCAGAGAAATCATTAAGAAAATCGGCAGCATCAAAATGAGTCGAATCACTCAAACGGTCACTCTATTCAGCGAAGTTGGTCTCGTTTTATTTTTCCTTTATTGATTCTTTATAGAGCTTACAAAGGTGCTCAGGGGCTTGACAAATACGAGACCAATATCCTTCAGTGCCGCATCTAAAACAAGAACTTTCAAATCGTTTTGAGTGATTTTTATTCACACTCATGTTCTCATGTTGCCTCTTTAGTGGGTGGTTCGTGACTTTATTTTGAGATAAGTTATGGAAGTAACTACCTCGATGTTTTCAAAACCACGGTCGTGACCGTGACCATGCCAATTCTACTTCTATGTCCACGTCCACGACCTCGAACAAAATCTTGTTTATGACTTTGATTTTGGTTTCCAAGTTTAAATTCATTTTTAATTACGACATTTACTTCTGGAAATGTCGTTGATCCAGTGGGTCGGGTTTGATGATTTCTCATTAGTAGCTCGTTGTTCTTTTTCGCCACAAGAAGACGTGCGATAAGTTCATAATATCTCGCAAATCCATGCACTCTATATTGTTGTTATAAAGTTATATTTGATGCGTGAAAAGTGAAAAATATTTTCTCAAACATTTCCGATCCCGTAACCTCTCGCCCACAAAATTTTAATTGTGAGAGTATTTGATACATCGCGGAGTTATAATCACTAAATTTCTTAAAGTCTTTAAATCTTAATGTATTTCATTCATCACGGGCGTTTGAAAGTATAACTTCATTTATGTGCTCATGTCTTTCCTTTAATCCTTTCATCATATTTATAGATTAAAAACTAACCGTTTATTACCGTTTTTTATTGTTAATAGATTTTTTTTATTAATTATTATTATTTTTTAGACTAATAATAAAGGTATGTATTTGCATAATTTTACGGTAATAATATGATGTATATAATGTTAATCATGATTAAATAATTATATATATCACATCACATATTATAATGAGGTGTCAGTGATTTTTTTATATAATAGTGTGACATTATACAAATATATATATAATCATTATATAACAAAATAAAAATATATAAGCAGTAAGATAATATAATCACATCACGTTATTATAATAAAGTGTCAAAGATTCATTTTATATAATAACATGATATTAATTATATATTAAATATATACACAATAAATATAAACAGTAAAATAATATAATCACATCATTTTATTATAATGAGGTGTTAAATACTCATTTTATATAATAACATGATATTATATATTAAATATATACACAATAAAAATAAAAGTAAAATAATATAATCACATTACGTTATTATAATGAGAGTTGTTAGAGACTCTTTTTATATAATAACATGATATTATATATTAAATATATACACAATAAAAATAAATAAACAGTAAAATAAATATTTTTACTTTTGAATATTGTTACCTTTTCCTTGTGTTTTGGAGCTTTGGAAAATGTGGAGAACCTTAGAGCCTCGTGCTGATAACGTGTTGTAAAAAGTAAAATTTATGATAAAAGGTGAAATTCTCAAACTCTTAAAATATATCAAACTACAAACTTTATAAAAAAAATTCTACTTAATTGTGTTCTCCTCCACAAATGAAGAGATCTATTTATAGAATCTATTTGAAAAATAGTCCAAAAATAAATACATCATTACATACATCATCACACACTAATTTTCAATATTTCTCGACTCTTATTTTCAACACTACAATTATTATTTTCAACATAACATAAATTTTATTTAATGAAATAAACCCACATAATATCGAAATGAAAAGGTATATCCGGACCTTTCCACACAAAAAAAAAAAAAAGGAAAAAGAAAAAGAAAAAAGAGAGAGAAAGAGAAAGATATGTCTGGAATTCTGCCAGCATCGCATTCGCATATATGATATTCCGTCTAATCTCAAACCTCGACTAATTAGTGATCCCTTGCTCAAGTTTTGCAGAATAAATAATAGTAATTTTTTTATACAATATTTTTTGGTGTTAGTCATTTCTGTGTCAAAGATATACATTAATATTAAAATTTTGACAATGTTTTTTTATAAGATTTTTTATAACTAATTAGTGAATTTATTTATAGTTTTTTCCTCATAACTTATTATGTATCTATCAATCATCTATCATCTATTGGTATTTTAAGCATAAGAGATGTATTGATATGTGGTAACGATAATAAATTTGTCATCATATTCTTATCAATTTTTATAATTATCATATTACATCTTTCTTTATTTGAATTATGAGAAAATTGATCATCACATTCTACAAACTACTTAAAAAAATCGATGAAACAAAACAAATTAGAAACAAAATCATTATGAAATAAGCACACAACACATGTTCCGAAGAGCTACGTATAATAATTTTTTGGACTAGGAGTGATATGAGAATTTAAATTTGGATTAGAAAAATTGGATTAAGATTGATATCTCGGCTTGCGTTTGGATGATTGAAGAATTCCTTGATTTGAAGCTCAAATCCTTGATTCGCATTTCTTCCAAATGCATCTCTTTCATAAAATATATATATATATATATATATATATATATATGAGTTCTTTTATGGTGCCCAACTCATATGCCCAACTCCATGCCCACCATGTACAATATGTGAGTTGACCGACACAATTGATGAGTTGACTTATCACATATTGTACATGGTGGGCATGGAGTTGGGCATATAGAGTTGGGCACCATAAAAGAACTCTATATATATATATATTATATATATATATAATAATAATAATAATAATAATAATTCATGAACGTCTTAGAATAACCACCTTGGTCAAATTAATGCATGAACAAAAATGTCTCTCACTACTTAATTATAACTACCACATTTCAAATTTATTTGTCAATTTAAAAATATAAAAAAATGTTCATTATTTTTAGATATAATATATATAAACTATTTATTCGCGTGCTTTAATTACTAGTTTATATATATATTATATATATATATATACACGCTCTATTGTAAATTCAATAGATTGCATTTACATCGAAGGTTCTTCTTCTTCTTCTTTATATATATAAAGAAGAAGAAGAAGAACCTTCGATGTAAATGCAATCTATTGAATTTACAATAGAGCGTAGTTTTTAATATCAAATAATAACTCTTGTATATTTATTAGAGTTGTCAGACGGACCAATTCATAACGGGACAAGCCGACCCACCAAAAACCCACTTTTTGGCGAGTTGAGGGTGGGCCGGCCCACCATCCCGACGGGCTGAAAATCCTCAACCTAACCCAACCCAAGGTGGGTTGCAGGTTAGGCGGGCCGGGCCGCGGGTAGTTAGCCCGCGGGTTGACTAACTACAAATAAAAGAAAATAAAAATCATTATAATTAATTATAAATTTTATTTCATAAATAATATTAATAAAAATTTTAATTATTGATTTCATACGTGTAAATTTTATATAAAGTAATTAATACAAAAAAAATTCATAGCTTTCATTAAAAAATACATATATCACAATAAAAATAAAAATAAATTAATAATTATCCAGGCCTGCGGGCCAACCCAAGCCCACGGCGGGCTAACCCACGCGGGTCGCAGGCCTAGGTGTATTGGCCCACCTAGGCCCACCTTTAGTTGGGTTGAAAAAATTTAAACTCAACCCACTTAAATTGTGTGTCGAGGCGAACCGACCCGGTGGGCCTAATCCAAATTGACGGTTCTAATATCTATACTATATATTAACCAAGAGCACCTTAGTTGGTCTCTTGGTATGCTAATATCAAATTGAAAAAAAAAAAAAAAAAATCCCATAAAAGTGTCAAATTACAAAAAAAAAAAAAAAAATAAAATTAAGAACACACACTTTAAAAATAAAGGTTATATAATTATACACACCACACGTAATATTTATGTATTACATTACACACGCAACGCGTGTGCGTTACCTCTAGTAATTATTAATAGAGATAGTTTTGTCCATTAAAAAAAACCCGACACAAAATTTTAAGTTATGCGTGGATTTAATTTGGATGAATGAAATAAATTTGATTGATCTATTTTGGTGTAAATATAATTAATATTTACAAATTACGATTGAAAATTTTAACACGATATATAGAGGACATGAAATTTATTGAAATTTTGTTCATTCAAACAAATAAAATTTTTTTGAAATCACTGATTTGAAATTCATCTATTTAAAGCTTTAAACATAACCTTGCATTTAATGGTTTTAAATTATTAATATAATAATGGATTAATTAAAATAGTGTCTCTTTGTGCACGATGCATATATATATTAATTTTTTTGTGTTATTTTTTTTTTTAATTCGAAAGGTTGTTTTGAAATTTGAAACTTTCATTTGTCAAAAAAAAAATTTGAAACTTTCAAATATTATATGAGTTTTTATGTTATTAATTATATGATTATTTAACTTAAAAATTAAAATATAGATAAAGATATAAAAAAAATTCGTTAGCGTATGGTAGTTAAAGATAATGTAAATTTAGTAAGATAGGTTTAATTACATTTTAATAAAATAAAATATTTTGTAATTTGAGAAAGTGGGTATTTTTAGATCATTAAAAATAAACCATAACATCGAAATTTGTTATTGTGATATGAGTCGACAAGATTCAATTCATATCTACAGTAAAAAAATAATAATATTCACATAAAAGTAATTTTATTTTATGGATGGAGTCGAGTCGAAAATTCATTTAAAAAAAGTGACCTACAAAACGAGACCATTGTTATGAATATATTATTATTATAGATGATTATCTTATTTAGTAAGATTTGGAAGATTCGTGATCTTTATAAATATGTCAAGATAATATCTGTAAAGATTTGTATCTTGTAATCTTTCCGTGATTGATTTCAATAATAATTGCACCTGAGTATTGACTCATATGAATTCTCTCTTCTCTCATGAATTCTCTCTACTCATCTCTCTTATTTCTCTCATGATTTATAACACGTTATCAGCACGATGCTGTAACCAACTGAGAATAAAAATAATTTTTGTTTTATTGATGCTATTGGAATAGCACAACGTGTTGTCAATACTCAAATTTATGAGAGATATTAATTGGTGCTTTAGAAGTAGCACAAAGAGTTATTCATTGGCGCTCTAGAAGTAGCACAATGAAAACAATTGATATATTGGTGCCCATAAAATATCATGAATATGTTGATGGCTATAAAGTAGCACAACATGATTTTATATTGAGAATTTGAAGAAATTCATGATCATGATAATATATTGAGAATTTTGAGAGATTGATTATTACAATTTTGATATATCGAAAGATATTTATGAATTTATGATATAATATATTGAATATTGAGATATTAAAAAATAAGATTTGATATAAGATCAAATATATTGAGAATCTAAAGAGATTTCTATTTATAATATAATATATTGAGAATATGAATAGATTCATAATAAAGATATGATATATGATTTTTGTATATCAAAAAACTGAAGAAATCATGATTGATATCTGATATAATATCCAAGATCTATAAATATCATTGAAAAAATAGATCTCATGTCAAAGTGTATCAATATTGAAATATTGATAAAAGGATGCAATATTTGATAATATTCATGAAGAATATTAATATAAGATCCAAGATTTGAAAATATTCTCGAAGAATATAATTTAATGCTCTTTTGGTTGTTGAGGATCTTATGAATTGAGAAATTTAGTATAATTTCTCAATGAATATCGATATATGATCTAAAATTGTCAATATCCATAAGAAAATATTATTAAAGATATATGTGATATATATATCAAAAGATATTGACTTGATATCGATTCAAATCATATATTTGTTTTTAATGCTCTAGAAGAAGCATGATCTATTAGTTGTCACTATTTTTATGAATAGCGACTTGATGTTCAATGATGAACTGCATAGGCTATTGATTGAAAATTATGAATGTGCGATAGTAAGATCGCAACACTATCAACCGAAAAATAAAAATAAATGTTAAACCCAATGAATTGGACCATCATCTATATTGGGTAATGACGATGATGGATTGATGGTAGCCTATGCATGATGATGTCAATGAGTTGATTTATGACTAACTTCATGACATTTTATTTATTTATTGAACTAATTTATTTTTGATAAATTAATTTTGTATTTGTTTAAACTAAATTATGGAAAACTCTAGCATGTGTTGATTCACATAAATTATTTTGATGATATAAAATAAGAACTACAAATTTTGTGAATCTATTCTATTAGTCGATATATTGCATGAAATATTGATTATGCAATTTGGAGATAAATTTTTTGATTTGAGAATTTTTATATTTTAAGGATATATTGGGTTGTTGAATCTTTATTTAATAAAATTTGATTATGTATTTAAATTCATCAATTTTTATTATGGTTATAAATTTTGAATTTTTTCAATCATTTGATTAATCTATCATTTTTTAAATAAATGATAGAGTATTTTTATCACATGTTATTATCTTACATGTAGGAACATAAATTTAATGTGAGATGATATTTGTTATAGATTGAATGTCATTGTTGAAGGTAAAAGATCTACTTGGTGTATACAAGAATTTTAAAAGGTACGTTCGATTTCACAATTTCAATTATTTTAATATAATATATTATTTATATATTATTTTGTTCAAGAAAAGACAATTATGACAATTGTCTAATTAATGTGGTCCATTCTTTTAAGTGGATGTGACAGTGCCAATGAACACAGTTGATACACTATAGTTTAATTCTTCAAGGAAGAATATGTCATCTCGTATGAAGCGAGATATGAATAATAAATTCGGCACAAAATATTGAGATATACGTCAGAATCAAGTATTGTACTAAATGTACATCGATATCTCGTATCACTATCGTACCTAAAGTACGCAAAGAGATTTATTGATATCTATCAAGCAAGATATAAAAGTTTGTGGAGACCATTGATGTCTATCTAAATCATATGTTTCATCGTATGTTAATTGAATGTTTGAAAGATCTATAAGATCGCTTGATTGACGATGAAAAAAGATGATGTGCTTAATATTATAAAATAGTGATACACAATAATGACGTATATGTATTTTTGAATCTAGTAGATATTGATTTGGTTTAAATAGTATATTATAAATCAATATTTCTAGAAGATCTAAAGAGCTCCAAAAGTATCATTGATACAAATACTTTCAGAGTTTGGCATAATGAATTGAATTGAATATTCAAATTATATAAATAGTTGAAAAACTATAGATAGTGCACAAAGATGTTGATGAATAAGCCAAAAGTATTTGGATCGATAAATATAAAGTTTTTTGAATCAAAGATCCAAAAGATTTTATGAATTCTTATTTATGGCTTACGAAATTGATGGCACTATCATAAAAGCTCAAATTGATAGAAGTCCCCACATTATTTGGAATGAATAAATAACGTGGGCCCACGAAGCACAACATGATGTTTGCGAAAATACGTATTGAGAAAATTTCTAAAATATGTAATCAAGACAAGCTTGATCAAAAGAGAATATGCATATCAATTTTATGATTATAAATACATTGGTTTAGTTGATTTATTTTGCCTCCAATCAACTATTAAACCATGAAAATAAATGCCTCATATTTGGGGATATCTAAAAGATATATTATAAATATTATGCCAAATGTTCATGTACTGAAAGCTAATGTTTGTACAAGAAATGCACTACAATAAATCTCTTGAAGGGATTGTAAATATGTTGGAAATATATTGAATCTTATGATCAATTATCTTGAGAAATGAGATTTTATGACGCGACATTCTCATTTATTATTCTTGTAAAACAATGTTTCCAACATTGAAGGGGAGGAAATAGAAGCTACAAGAATATTTGAGATCGATCCCAATGAAATATAAAGTGAACATGATGTTCAAAGTTTAAATCTCAAATACATTATTTGATCTTGTGTATAAGATCGTTTAGCTTCATTTATGTTCGAGTTGAACAAATTTAAATCGTCTTTAGTGACGAAGAATCCCTTTAAAGAAAATGAGTGAATATCTTAATGTGAAAAGAATAATGGAGGTTGGTCGTTATGAAATAAATTAATGTCCTGCATGACCATATCTTATATTACTTGCAAGTAAATGAAAAAGGACGCTAGAAGCGTGAACGACCAATTATTTCAATGAATCCAATTTGGATTATGTTATTCATGAAGAATAACAAGTATATCAAAATATGAGATTTCACAAATTATTTGGGATCGAACTGATATAGTCATTCGTGTGTTTTGCTATTACGCAAAATGATGATTATTTTGAACTACAACTTGTTGAACTTTCAATAACAATGATATGTGGCAATATGAGCAAATATTAGCAAAGTTTCTCAAAGTATTTCAAGCGGATTATGAGAAAATATTTTCACTTGTCATGGATGTACTGATTTGAT
Source organism: Henckelia pumila (assembly GCF_033568475.1). NCBI lineage: Eukaryota > Viridiplantae > Streptophyta > Magnoliopsida > Lamiales > Gesneriaceae > Henckelia > Henckelia pumila. The sequence continues at coordinate 36,556,471 of NC_133122.1, forward strand.
GGTGATACATATAGAAACATCCTCGAAAGATTCGATGCTCAAAATATTGTTTTTGCCAACTTGAAGAATAAGAAAAGATATTTGGTCTTGAAGTACCATATCTATGGCAAAATCAGCATCTGAATCAATTTTTGACAAATAAGTGCACAAGATTGGAATAAGACGAGTTAATAATTTCAAGTGATGCTTGCAAGAGGGGGAGCAATCAAAGTTGTACTCTTTTTCCCTTGTCTATGATTTTTCCCACGTGGTTTTTCATAACAAGGTTTTTAATGAGACAATTAACAAGTATCGCGAGAGATGTCGTACTCTTTTTCTTTCATTAGGATTTTGTCTCTGTTGAATCCGATATTTTGGTGATAACAAACAACAACTCATTGTATAGGAATGTGCTGCCAACCATTGTATTTCAGGAACCTACTACAACTTCTACCGAAAGCTTGTCAACCGCCTTTGCTCTCGACCGGCTGAAGTCACAAGCCTATCAACTGGCTATCAAGACCAGCAGAGGATAAATCTATCTACCGAAAGCTTGTCAACCGCCTTTGCTCTCGACCGGCTGAAGTCACAAGCCTATCAACTGGCTATCAAGACCAGCAGAGGATAAATCTATCTACCGGAAGCTTGTCAACCGCCTTTATCTCTCGACCGGTTGAAGTCACAAGCTTATCGACTGGTTATTCAAACCAGCAGAGGACAAATATCTCTACCGGTAGAATGCCAACTGCCTATCTAGATATCTCGAGACAAGTACCTATGACAAGATGTTCTTTGCAGGATCTTTTATTAAAAGCAGAACCGGCGTTTCAGAAGATTTGTTGACTCCTGCAAATCAAGACAACAGGTTGTACCAAAATGGCAAAAACACAGAATGACTGCAGATAAAGCATTCGACCGTTTATTCCAGTTTTGGACCCTGGAAGTTGTCTGCAGTGTACGATCCTCATGCAGAATCATCAATGCATTTATGAGCATTAAATGTGCATTCAATGCAGCATCAGAACGTTCAAAATAAAGACGTTGATGATTGACCTATATAAAGGGAAGATTGCTCAAACAACAACAACAAGTGATACGAGACAACGAAGAGAGACAAGCAACTCAGAAAAATTTCAATCACTTGACTAATATCAGAAGTCCTCATCTGATATACTTGAGCACACTTACAAGATCAATCATCTGCTGCTCAAATAAACCCTCGCCTACAGTTCACATATCTGATCGTCAAGGATCATCCTAGGGTTTTCAAGCCTCTCGACCGCTCTGCAGTCTGAGAAGCTCAACTCAACTATACTCAGTGTTGAAGAGACTTGAAGCTGCTCTGAAAGCTTCCACCAGTCTGATAAGAACTGAGAATCTTATCTGTGTAAATCTAGGAGTTTCGGATTAGGCATTGGATAAGTCCTAAGTCTGAAGTGGGTGTATTACAAGACGTTGTAATAACCAAAGTCTTCTAGTGAATTCCTTCCTAAGTGGAAGAGGGGAGACGTAGAAGGATTAAGCCTTCGAACTTCCATAAAATCGTGCTTTAGCATTTACTGCCACTTATCTCACATCCTGCTCATACATTGCATTATAAACTTTGCATCACTAAAACCTCTGAACTATTTCCGCACTATTTAAGTTGTTCAAAACGTTTTAGAAGTTGAGAAAACTGATTAAGTGAACTAAACTTCACTTGATCATTTTAAAGAAGTAGAAGAAAAGTTTCAGAGTGTATTCACCCCCCCCCCTCTACCCTCTGAACCGATCCCAACAAGTGGTATCAGAGCGGGTTCCTTTCTCAACTGCTGATCTGAAGTTTTCAAATCATGACTTCTTTCAACAGAATTCCTATGTTTTCTAAAGAAGAGTATGATGATTGGAAAATTCGCATGCAGGCACATCTTGCAGCACAGGATGATGACATGCTATATGTCATAACAGACGGTCCTATCAAAATTATGAAGGTCAACCCAGCTCTAGCCGATGGTGCAGGACAAATGATTGAGAAACCAAGAGCTGAGTGGACCACTGAGGACAAAAAGAAGGCCAATCTTGACAATGTGGCCCGGGACATCCTATACAAAACACTGGACAAGAATATGTTCAGCAAAATCAAGTCATGTTCCACAGCAAAGGAGATTTGGGAGAGCTCACTCAGCTGTGTGAAGGGAATGACCAGACAAAGGAAAACAAGCTCACTCTGGCCATTCAAAAATATGACAACGCCAAAATGAAGCCAGGGGAAACCATGGCTGAATTTGATGAACGGTTCAGTAGTATCATCTGTGATCTTACTGCTTTAGGTAAAACTTATACTAACCGAGAAATTGCTGTGAAGGTTATGAGAGCTCTGCCCAAAGAATGGGAGATCAAGACAGTGGCCATGAGAGAGTCAAAAGACTTGAGCAAGGTTGAACTGCATGATCTCTTTGCTGATCTCAAAGCCTACGAGTTCGAGCTCAACATGAGAACAGAAGATGAACCATCCACATCTCAACCAACCAAGGCCTTAACCTCAACCGTGATACGTCCACCGGTCGAGGAACCTCCAAAGAGATCAGCTGAGCAAATCAGCAATGAAGCCATGACACTCTTTGTCAAGAAATTTGGTAAATTTATGCGTAAAAACAATTCTAAATTTAAAAATTATCATAAATCGGACCATACAAACGATGGTCCTACTTGTTTTAACTGTGGAAAGCCAGGCCATTTCATTGCAGACTGCACCAAGCCTAAGAACAATGATCAGAAGCAATTCTCCGAAAGAAGAAGGGGTAAGGAGGATAAAAGGACGTTTAGAAAAGGAAAAGACCAAAGGGTTCTAGTAGCAGATGAAAGCAAAAGCAAGTGGGCTGAGTCTGACTCTGACAACTCCAATACCGGAAGCTCTTCAGATGACAGCGATGATGAAAAAGTGGAATGCCTTATGGCCGACATCGAAGAAGAAGCTGAGGAGGTATTTGACTTTGGCTCACCTGAATTTACTCACAGTGATTTAGTTACTGCTTTACACGAAATGGCTAATGAATACAAAGCATTATCCAAGGAGTTCGAGGAAGTAAAGGCAGAAAGAGCTAATCTAAAAGATAAGTCAAGCAAATCAAGCTGCATGCAGCAAAAAGAGCTTGATGGTCTTAAGGTCAAGCTAAGTCTGCTGGCTACTGAGAACGACACCTTGAAAAGAGTATTCCAAGCTACCTTGATTGAAAATAAAAAACTACTTGAAACCATTAAGGCTTGGAATAAATCTTCGGTAACCATTGACAAGATTCAAGAAATCCAAAGACCGGTACATGATAAAACCGGTCTAGGGTTTGGAACAAATGAACAGTCTATGGAATCCTGTATTCAGTCAAGCCTGGACAAAGGCAATCTTAACAAAATAAGATTTGTCAGGTCCAGCACGATATATGAACACGATGAGTGCAGCTTTGACAAAAATCAGAAAGTATCGAACGAACGAAGCTCTAAGCATAAAGGGCTGGGATATGTGGATCCCCAGACCTCTAATCAAAGAGGAACTTGGATCAAACCAAAACCTAATGAAAGAAGAAAGGAAAACCAATCTAATTTCAAAAGGCCATGGAATGAGTCTAACTACTCTAAGAAAATATGGTCAAAGGAGAGGCCTTACCAGTACTTTAATTGCAGGCCAGTTCAAAAGAGGTACATGCTAACTGATGAAAATAAAAAAGGCAAGCAGCACACAGCAATCTCACAAGCACACACATTTACTGCCTATCAACCGCACAGATTTCTGGACACACACACGGGCAAACCTGTAAGGGTGTTCCAGGTGTGGGTCCCGAAAGGGCTAATCCGACCTGGACCCTACTAGATATGGGTACCAAAAGTTCTTCACTCTTTGCAGGTACTAAAAGTCCAAACGGGCGAGAAAACCACTTCTATCAAGGACACTACCTGGTATTTAGATAGCGGTTGCTCACGACACATGACAGGGAATCCAGAACTTCTAACAGAAGTGGTGTTGTGCAAAGGACCAAAGATCAGCTTTGGAGACAACTCCAAAGGTAAAACCGTGGGTAAGGGTAAGATCATCCATGGTAACATCATTATTAAAGATGTGTTACTTGTTGACAAACTATGCTATAATTTGATAAGTATTAGTCAACTATGTGACAATGATCATTCGGTCGAGTTTCACAAACACACTTGCCTCATAAAAAATGACAAAGGTGAGACTCTTATGACCGGTGTACGAGACCTAAACACCTACAAGGTAAACTGGTCTTGCTCACATATTTCTTCACCCACTTGTCTTACTGCTCATCATGATAAACATTGGTTGTGGCATAAGCGGTTAAATCATCTAAATTTTAAGTCCATTTTTAACTTGAGGAAGCATGATTTGGTTTCTGGTCTGCCCGAAGGAGATTTTATAAAAGACAAAGTTTGTCCTGCTTGTCAACTAGGAAAGCAGGTGAGAGCAACTTTAAAAATAAAGGGTGTATGTCTTCTTCCAAATGTTTAGACTTACTTCACATGGACCTATTTGGTCCTATACCAGTAAGAAGCATAGGGGGAATGAGATATGCTCTTGTTGTTATAGATGACTTTTCTCGATTTACTTGGTCATCTTTCTCTCCTCAAAAGATCAAACTGCACCTCACCTGATTAAGCTTTTTAAACGCTTGCAAAATGAACAATCTACTGTGATAGATAGAATCAGGAGTGATAGAGGGACTGAATTTTTAAACACCACTCTTATGACTTATCTAGATGATCAGGGAATCAAGCATGAGTTGTCAGCTGCTAGATCCCCACAGCAAAATGGGGTGGCTGAAAGAAGGAACCGTACTTTAAAAGAAGCAGCCAGAACTATGATTGCTGATTCAAATGTTTCTCAAAGACTTTGGGCAGAAGCAGTTAACACAGCTTGCTATACTCAAAACAGATCTATGATTAATAAACGATTTAACAAAACTCCATATGAGATCTGGAATGGCACAAAACCTGACATTTCTTATTTCAAAATTTTTGGGTGCAAATGCTTTATCCACAACAATGGCAAAAACCATTTGACAGCCTTCGATGCCAAAGCAGACGAAGGAACTTTTATTGGTTACTCAGCCGTTAGCAGAGCTTATCGAGTGTTCAATCAAAGATCACTAACGGTCGAGGAAACCATTCATGTTGTTTTTGATGAATCTACTCTATGTACAGAACAAACTCAAGGGAGCATAAATGATCTGAGTCACAGACTGGAAAACACAAATCTACAGGAAGAGAATGACAGTGATCTATATCCTCCAAAGAAGGATGATCCAGTTCCCTCTACCGGGTGTGATCAAACAAGGCCAGAAGTGGATCCACCGGTTGATAACAATCCTCCAGCCAATGATGATCCAGTAAACGAGGACGTTCATCAACCAATTGATGACAACCCTTTAGGGAATTATTTTAGGTGGAACAAAGATCATCCACCTGGGTTGGTCATAGGTGACCCTTCTGCTCCTCGAAAAACACGTGGTCAAATGATTAATGAATTCTTGCATGCGGCTTTCATATCTCAGGTAGAGCCCAAGAAAATAGATGAAGCTCTATCAGATGCCAGCTGGATTGAAGCTATGCAAGAAGAGTTGAATCAATTCACCCGCAACAATGTTTGGCATCTAGTTCCTCGACCGAAAAATCAAAATGTGATTGGAACTAGATGGGTGTTTCGTAACAAGCTCGATGAACATGGCACTGTTGTGCGTAACAAAGCTCGACTTGTTGCTCAAGGATTCAGACAAGAAGAAGGCATAGACTTTGAGGAATCTTTCGCGCCAGTTGCAAGACTAGAAGCAATCCGCATCTTCCTTGCTTATGCAGCCTTCAAGAATTTTAAAGTTTATCAAATGGATGTGAAGTCTGCATTCCTCAATGGTCTACTTCAAGAAGAGGTGTACGTTGAACAACCACCAGGTTTTGTCAATCCTACTCATCCTCAATATATCTATAAACTTGACAAAGCTCTCTATGGATTAAAACAAGCACCGCGTGCTTGGTATGACACTTTGCTAAATTTTTTACTGGAACATGATTTCCAAATTGGAACGGTCGATAAGACCCTGTTTAAATTTGTAAAAGGTGATCATGTGTTACTAGTACAAATTTATGTTGATGACATTATATTTGGGTCAACTAACCCCAAGTTGTGCTCAAAGTTCTCTAAACTGATGAAGGAGAAGTTTGAAATGAGCATGATGGGCGAGCTAAACTTTTTTCTTGGACTTCAAGTAAAGCAACTTGAAACTGGAATATTCATCAATCAGTCCAAGTATGCCAAGGAATTGGTAAAGAAGTTTGGAATGGAACAATGCTCAACTGTATCTACCCCCATGAGTACATCAATTAAGCTTGATAAAGATGAAGGGGGAATTCCGGTTGAGGTAACCATGTATCGAGGCCTTATTGGTTCACTGCTCTATTTGACTGCCAGTCGACCGGATATCATGTATTCAGTTTGTTTATGTGCTAGATTTCAAGCCGCACCTAAGCAATCTCATTTCATTGCTACCAAACGAATACTTAAATATATTAAAGGAACTACTAATGTGGGTCTTTGGTATCCCAAAGATTCAAATCTTAATCTTATTGGCTATTCAGATGCAGATTATGCAGGTTGTAGAATTGATCGCAAAAGTACAAGTGGCACATGTCAATTCCTTGGAGATAGACTAATCTCGTGGTCAAGTAAGAAGCAGACATCAATTGCTACCTCGACCGCCGAAGCAGAATACCTTGCTGCTGGCAGCTGTTGTGCTCAAATACTCTGGATTCAACAGCAGCTTAATGATTATGGGATTCGGTCGAGTGAAGCTCCAATCTACTGTGACAATACAAGTGCCATAGCCATCACTCACAATCCAGTGATGCACTCTCGGACAAAGCACATTGATGTCAGGCATCACTTTATCCGAGATCATGTCTTAAAGAAGGAAATTAGGCTGGAATACATCTCTACCGATCAGCAAGCAGCAGACATATTCACCAAGCCTCTACCGGACGCTAAGTTTTCATATTTTCGAAATATTCTTGGCTTAGTAGATTTAAGTTAGTATGCATGTGTTTAGGGGGAATAATTGTCAATATGACATTAATAGATTAGCTGTTACGTTGCCATTAATATTGGCATATCATCCGCCTTTAACTAGTCTCTGACAGGCTTCGTACTAGCAGCTTGGTGCTTTGAACCAAATGACATTAATTGGGCGCCGTGATTATGCTCTTCAAAACTTTTTGAATTTCAAAAATACTTTTCATGACATCACCCTATGGCCCATAGGTTCCTATATATACTTCTTTACACTCGTATATCAATTTTTCACCTTTGCTAAAAACTTTCATATTGTATTAAACGCTCCATCGAATTACTCTCAAGCTTTTGCTTACTCTTTGCTCGAGTTCTTATCTATAGATATCATGTCGATCCAGAAGACTTGCCTCGCCATCAACTTTGATTCCGTTGTTAAGGCAAACAACGCAGGAATAACTGAGGTCTTCACCATGCTTGAAGCCTCTGGACTGAGGAAATTTCTGGAATGCAGCGCCATCTGCGATTTGCCTGTTTTGAAGGAGTTCTTCGCAACCGCTCAAATCGAGCATGGGACTATCAAATGCTTGATCAAGACAGAGGTCTACTCCTTCAATCAGAAGTTCTTCGCCAGCACATTTGATCTGCCCTCCAGGGGTTTGACAAAATGCACGGATCTTCCAGATGGTAACTGCTCTTATTGGTTGAAGGAGTTCTCAACTACTGATGCTCCGATCAAACTGCCGGCCCAGAAGACATCTCTCAAAGCTCCATTCAGGCTACTGACTAATATCGTGGCCAAGAATCTTCTGGCCAAGGCTGGATCTTACGACAAGGTGACGCTGGAGAAATTTCAATACATGGCTTGTATTGCCTCCAAGATCAACATAAACTGGTCAGACATTCTGTTCAATATTCTATGTGAAATGATCAGGGGCAAAGGGCAATCCGAGGGATTTGCTTTGCAAATCTGCCACATCTTGGGCGTCCTTGGAGTGGACTTTTCCAAGACTGAGCCTCTGCATCCCACCAAATGGCTCAACAAGTCTACGATTCTCAAATTCCTGAACAAGAAAGAGACTGCGGTCGACACCTTGCCCTCAACCGCAAAGGTTATTGCTATCCCTCAACCGCTTTCAACGGTTTCGGTCGTGGCCAAACCAGTCCATACCAAAAAGTCTGCCAAGCGTCAACTGATCATCGAATCTGACTCTGAGGATGAATCACGTGAGAATGTTCCACTGATTCAAGCTTTCAGCAGGTCATCCCCTTCGGTCTCCAAAGCAGCTGTGTCATCCACGCCTGCAGGCGAGAAGAAGAGGCAGCACAAGAAGCTAAAGTCTCTTTCTGGACTTGCTCCTACCCTGCCAACGGTCGAGACTACTACCGTTGTTGCTTCTACTGCTCCTCGTCCTACAAAAGGTGTGATAATCCGAGAAGGTGCCTCATCAGCTCCTGAGGTCACTCTAGCTGATCCCAAAGACAAAGGGAAAGGTGTGATGATCTACACACCCAAGGCTCAACCAGCAGCTACGATAGAACTGAATATGATCATCTCTCACGTACTCCGTACTATCAAGCGTCGTCTACAACGTTTTGACAGATGGAATCACTCCCGCACTCACTTGACACTCGCTCAAATATTTCCTAAATGGAAATCTCTAAACGTCATTGAGCAGAAGATGCTTCTATTTGCTGATACTGAAGACATCGTGGAGGCTCTGGGAAGAAGACATCTCATAGACTTGAAGCTTCGAGGAAGCCTGCTATCACTGCTAATTAATGAGCGTGTCAAGAATTTCAAATCCAAGAGTCCTACCGCTGCCGATGACTTTGTGATTTTGACTGGACTACAGGATAGTCTACGTCAAATCACTCAACTACTTCAGCACTTCCAAGCTCTCAACAATGTCAAAACACCAGCTTCAGCAGCCTGTTTGCAAGCTTATGTGCTGGAAGCACAAGTGATGATGAAAACCTTTCTCACTCAAGATCAGGGTGAAGAAGACGTCTATGCTCTTCCTTCTTCAGATGGGATTCTGACCGATCTCATCACTGCTGACCTCTTTCAATCATATGCTCTAAGATCGAGTGTAGCAGCATCTTCATCGGTCGACCCCTCCTCAACCGCAGTCCAAGTAGTTACTCCACCGGAAGCAGTTGTGATTGCTCGCTCCTCTCCCGTGACGACCGCTCACACTTCTCCCGGTCATTCACAAGATGTTTTAGAAGTGGCTGCACAAGAGATACCTGTCACCTCTGTGACAGAGGCTCCTTGCAGTAGTGAAGCAACAGTGCCCCCAACGGAGATATCAAGCACTATTGTATCTCCTGCATCTCCAGAACAGCAAGTGACTGATGCTGATCCAGCACTTCAACCGTCTCCATCTACTGAAAAGTTTATGGAAGATCTCATTATGGATGAACCAAGTGCTGATCCTGGTACTCCACCAACCATATTGGCTGCAGTCGAAACTATTACATCTCCAACTGTACCATTATTGGAAGGTCCATCGGGTAGCTCTCCAGCAAGTTCACCCGCACCACATCATCGTGAGTCTAGCCCTGTTTCACCAAGAAATGACTCAGAAGGGCAAATGATTCAGACTGATGATTCTTTAATTGAAGTCATGGCCGCAGCTCTAGATCATACCTTGATAAATCGGCTTCATGAGCTCATGCAAACGGTTAGGTCCTTCTCTCAAGACATAACAAACTCATCCTTATCGGTCGATAATTCACGCCAGACGATGATTCGGCATTTCGAGACCGTGTCTCGAGACCTCGCTCGTCTGTCCACAGAGATCACTAATCATCATCGCACTCAAATCAACACGCTCTCTACCGTCTCCGAACAAGTTATCCGATCCGAAAATCGCCTTCATAAGCAGTTGAATGATCGGATGGACACTATGCAAGCCACTCTACTTGCTCAAATCGATGCAAAAATAGACACTATGCAAGCCTGCCTTGGCACTCAACTCACTGAGGTCATCCTTCGGCTTAACCAAGGTGATGCCAAAAAGGGGGAAGAAGAGCAACGTAGAGCAGCAGAGGCAAGAAGACGTGAAGAAGAGTCCAGAAGAAAAGAAGAAGCCGACAGAAGAAGAAGAGAAGGCGATAGGTCAGGAGGAGCCAGTTGGTTCAAAAGATGAACAACTTATCTCTTCTTTACTTATCGCAGCCGCATCTTTTTTCTGTAGGTGTAATAAAAATGCTTATTGTACTTAATGAAATTCATTCTCTCAATGAAGTTCATTTTAATGCTTTCATATTGTTCTTGGAGCACTTAAGTTTTGTCATCACCAAAAAGGGGAAATTGTTGAATCCGATATTTTGGTGATAACAAACAACAACTCATTGTATAGGAATGTGCTGCCAACCATTGTATTTCAGGAACCTACTACAACTTCTACCGAAAGCTTGTCAACCGCCTTTGCTCTCGACCGGCTGAAGTCACAAGCCTATCAACTGGCTATCAAGACCAGCAGAGGATAAATCTATCTACCGAAAGCTTGTCAACCGCCTTTGCTCTCGACCGGCTGAAGTCACAAGCCTATCAACTGGCTATCAAGACCAGCAGAGGATAAATCTATCTACCGGAAGCTTGTCAACCGCCTTTATCTCTCGACCGGTTGAAGTCACAAGCTTATCGACTGGTTATTCAAACCAGCAGAGGACAAATATCTCTACCGGTAGAATGCCAACTGCCTATCTAGATATCTCGAGACAAGTACCTATGACAAGATGTTCTTTGCAGGATCTTTTATTAAAAGCAGAACCGGCGTTTCAGAAGATTTGTTGACTCCTGCAAATCAAGACAACAGGTTGTACCAAAATGGCAAAAACACAGAATGACTGCAGATAAAGCATTCGACCGTTTATTCCAGTTTTGGACCCTGGAAGTTGTCTGCAGTGTACGATCCTCATGCAGAATCATCAATGCATTTATGAGCATTAAATGTGCATTCAATGCAGCATCAGAACGTTCAAAATAAAGACGTTGATGATTGACCTATATAAAGGGAAGATTGCTCAAACAACAACAACAAGTGATACGAGACAACGAAGAGAGACAAGCAACTCAGAAAAATTTCAATCACTTGACTAATATCAGAAGTCCTCATCTGATATACTTGAGCACACTTACAAGATCAATCATCTGCTGCTCAAATAAACCCTCGCCTACAGTTCACATATCTGATCGTCAAGGATCATCCTAGGGTTTTCAAGCCTCTCGACCGCTCTGCAGTCTGAGAAGCTCAACTCAACTATACTCAGTGTTGAAGAGACTTGAAGCTGCTCTGAAAGCTTCCACCAGTCTGATAAGAACTGAGAATCTTATCTGTGTAAATCTAGGAGTTTCGGATTAGGCATTGGATAAGTCCTAAGTCTGAAGTGGGTGTATTACAAGACGTTGTAATAACCAAAGTCTTCTAGTGAATTCCTTCCTAAGTGGAAGAAGGGGAGACGTAGAAGGATTAAGCCTTCGAACTTCCATAAAATCGTGCTTTAGCATTTACTGCCACTTATCTCACATCCTGCTCATACATTGCATTATAAACTTTGCATCACTAAAACCTCTGAACTATTTCCGCACTATTTAAGTTGTTCAAAACGTTTTAGAAGTTGAGAAAACTGATTAAGTGAACTAAACTTCACTTGATCATTTTAAAGAAGTAGAAGAAAAGTTTCAGAGTGTATTCACCCCCCCCTCTACCCTCTGAACCGATCCCAACAGTCTCACTGAGTTTTTCTTAATAAGGTTTTAACGAGGCGCATCTATCTTCGGGAAGACATCTAAAGAAAGTATATGGTGTTGTACTCTTTTACCTTCATTCAGATTTTTTTCACGAGGTTTTACTGTCAAGGTTTTAACGAGGCAACACTTGAGTCCCGATGAAGTTCCAGAACATCAATCTTGCCAAATGGAGATTTTAAAGAATTGATTGCTTGTGCAAATAATCATCTAAGAGAGAGTGTTATAAATATATTATTATTATAGATGATTATCTTATTTAGTTAGATTTGGAAGATTCGTGATCTTTATAAATATGTCAAGATAATATCTGTAAAGATTTGTATCTTGTAATCTTTCCCTATAAATAGGTGATTGAGTTCAATAATAATTGCACCTGAGTATTGACTCATATGAATTATCTCTTCTTTCATGAATTCTCTCTACTCACCTCTCTTATTTCTCTCATGATTTATAACAACCATGAAAGTTTTCAGTTTTTGTGATTAGTTCTTTAGTTTTAAATTATTCAGAATCACAAAATTAACAATTTTACATGCGGAAGTACATTTCTTTTATTAGTCAAATCATTCGATCCCAAATAAATTTTATACCGTTTAAATACCATATACTTAAGTAGTGTGACCGAAAAATTAAAAATCAAATCATTTTTATCAATCAAATATATTACTAGTTAATACTTAGTGCCTAGCTCTTTGCACGCCAACGCCGTATAGATAAATATAGTACATTAAATATATATATATATATATATATATATATATATATATAATAATAATAATAATAATAATAATAATAATAATAATAATAATTGAGTTTTTGCCATTTTTGGCAAATTTCTGTCAAAAGCATATTGCCAAAAACCGAAATCAAAAATTTCATACTTAAATTACAATATTAACTTAATTAAAAATCATATTGCCAAAAACGGAAATAAAAAATCTCATACTTAAATTGCAATATTAACTTAATTAAAAATTGCATAATCTTTGCATCTTTTTATATAGATATATATAAATTAAAATTTCCATAATCTTTGCATCTTTTATATACATATACATATACATATACATATATTTACAATATTTGTTTTTCAAACAAATTTAAAAATCATGAATTATTTAAAAATAATTCCAAAGATTCGAAAATTTTAATATAAATATAAACACACATACACACACACATATATATATATATATATAAACATATAAACTTCATTCCATTTTATATATCAATATTTAATTACGTAAGAATATTTGCATATATTTATATACAAATATATAATTCCATAGTCTTTATGTATATTTACGTAATCTTTGTCTATATATATAATTTGTAAATAAAATAAAAACTATACAAAAATCACTAATTATTTCTCAGCCCGTAAAAAATTGAAAACATTTCAGATTTTAATTATGAAATTAAATCACAATATTAATATAATTAAACATTTCATAATATTTGCATATATATATATATCCAATTAAATTTACACAACATTATTTATATTATTTCCTAATTTCAGCATTTTTTTGATAATATTTGCTTTTAAACAAATTTAAAAATAAAAAATAAATATTTAAAATAAAATCCTACCTAAGATTCGGAAATGAAAATTTTCAGAACAAAAACGGAAAAAATAGTTTTAAAAAATCATACTTTTGTTATAAATCATAAAAGAATAAGAGAGATGAATAGAGAGAATTCATGAGAGAAGGGAGAATTATATGAGTCAATACTCAGGTGCAAATTTCATTGAATTCAATCACCCCTATTTATAGGGAAAGATTACAAGATACAAATTTGTACAAATATTATCTTTACATATTTATCTTGATCACATATTAAATAAGATAATCATCTATAATAATAATATATTTATAACACTCCCCCTTAGATGATTATTTGCACAAGCAATCAATTTTTCAAAATCTCCATTTGGCAAGATTGATGTTCTGGAACTTCATTGGGACTCAAATGCTGCCTCGTTAAAACCTTGACAGTAAAACCCCGTGGGAAAAATCTTAACGAAGAAAAAAGAGTGCATCAACATATACTTTCTTTGGATGTCTTCCCAACGATAGATGCGCCTCATTAAAACCTTATCAGGAAAAACTCAATGGGACAAAATCCTAATGAAGGAAAAAGAGTACGACATCTCTCGCGATACTTGTTAATTGCCTCATTAAATACCTTGTTATAAAAAACCACGTAGAAAAAATCATAGACAAAGGAAAAAGAGTACAACTTTAATTCCTTCCCCTCTTGCAAGCATCACTTGAAATTATTAACTCTTAATATTTCAATCTTATGCACTTATTTGCCAAAAATTAATTTAGATGCTGATTTTGTCAAATATATGGTACTTCAAGACCAAATATATTTTATTCTTTTTCAAGTTGACAAAAACAATATTTTGAGCATCAAATCCTTCAAGGATGTTTTTAAATATATCACCATCAAATCAGTGCATTCATGACAAGTGCAAATATTTTCTCATAATCTAATTGAAATATTTTGAGAAACTTTGCTAATATTTGCTCAAATGCAATATGTCACTTGTCAATCATTTGTTATTGGCAATCTCTACAAATTTTTGTTCAAAATAATCATCATTTTGCATAATAGCAAAACACACAAATGATTATATCATTTCGATCCCAAATAATTTGTGAAATCTCATATTTTAATATACTTGTTATTCTTCATGAATAACATAATCCAAATTTGATTCATTGAAAATAATTTATCGTTCACGCATCTAGCGTTCTTTTTCATTTATTTGCAAGTAATATAAGATATGGTCCTGTAGGACATTAATTTATTTCATAACGACCAACCTCCATTATTCCTTTCACATTGAGATATTCACACATTTTCCTTAAAGGAGTTCTTCGTCACTAAAGACGATTTAAATTGTTCAACTCGAACATAAATGAAGTTAAACGATCTTATACACAAGATCAAATAATGTATTTGAGATTTAAACTTTAAACATCATGTTCACTTTATATTTCATTGGGATCGATCTCAAATATTCTTGTAGCTTCTATTTCCTCCCTCTCAATGTTGGAAACATTGTTTTACAAGAATAATAAATGAGAATGTCGCGTCATAAAATCTCATTTCTCAAGATAATTGATCATAAGATTCAATATATTTCCAACATATTTACAATCCTTTCAAGAGATTTATTGTAGTGCATTTCTCGCACAAACATTAACTTTCAGTACCTGAGCATTTGACATAATATTTATAATATATCTTTCAGATATCCCCAAATATGACGCATTTATTATCATGGTTTAATAGTTGATTGGAGGCAAAATAAATCAACTAAACCAATGTATTTATAATCATGAAATTGATATTGTTGGGATCGGTTCAGAGGGTAGAGGGGGGGTGAATACAATCTGAAACTTTTCTTCTTCTTCTTTAAAATGATCAAGTGAGGTTTAGTTCACTTAATCTGTTTTCTCAACTTCTAAAACGGTTTGAACAACTTAAATAGTGCGGAAATAGTTCAGAGGTTTTAGTGATGCAAAGTTAATAATGCAATGTATGAGCAGAATGTAAGATAAATAGCAGTAAAGACTAAGGCACGATTTATGGAAGTTCGAAGGCTTAATCCTTCTACGTCTCCCCTTCTTCCACTTAGGAAGGAATTCACTAGAAGACTTTGGTTATTACAACGTCTTGTAATACACCCACTTCAGACTTAGGACTTATCCAATGCCTAATCCGAAACTCCTAGATTTACACAGATAAGATTCTCAGTTCTTATCAGACTGGTGGAAGCTTTCAAAGTAGCTTCAATTCTCTTCAACAATGAGTATAGTTGAGTTGAGCTTCTCAAACTGCAGAGCGGTCGAGAGGCTTGAAAACCCTAGGATGATCCTTGACGATCAGATATGTGAACTGTAGGCGAGGGTTTATTTGAGCAGCAAAACGAATGATCTTGTAAGTGTGCTCAAGTATATCAGATGAGGACTTCTGATATTATTCAAGTGATTGAGTTGATTTGAGATTTTTCTGAATTGCTTGTCTCTCTTTTGTTTTTTGTTTCGTTGTGGTCACTTCTTGAGCAATCTTCCCTTTATATAGGTCAATCATCAACGTCTTTATTTTGAACGTTCTGATGCTGCATTGAATGCACATTTAATGCTCATAAATGCATTGATGATTCTGCATGAAGATCGTACACTGCAGACAACTTTCAGGGTCCAAAACTGGAATAAACGGTCGAATGCTTTATCTGTAGTCATTCTGTGTTTTTGCCATTTTGGTGCAACCTGTTGTCTTGATTGCAGGAGTCAACATATTTTCTGACACGCCGGTTCTGCTTTTAATAAAAGATCTTGCAAAGAACATCTTGTCACAGGTACTTGTCTTGAGATATCCTGAAAAGCAGTTGGCATTCTACCTGTAGAGATATTTGTCCTCTGCTGGTTTGAATAACCAGTCGATAAGCTTGTGACTTCAACCGGTCGAGAGACAAAGGCGGTTGACAAGCTTCTGGTAGATAGATTTATCCTCTGCTGGTTTTGATAGCCAGTCGATAGGCTTGTGACTTCAGCCGGTCGAGAGCAAAGGCGGTTGACAAGCTTCCGGTAGAAGTTGTAGTAGATTCCTGAAATACAATGGTTGGCAGCACATTCCTATACAATGAGTTGTTGTTTGTTATCACCAAAATATCGGATTCAACAATTTCCCCCTTTTTGGTGATGACAAAACTTAAGTGCTCCAAGAACAATATGAAAGCATTAAAATGAACTTCATTGAGAGAATGAATTTCATTAAGTACAATAAGCATTTTTATTACACCTACAGAAAAAAATGCAGCTGCGATAAGTAAAGAAGAGATAAGTTGTTCATCTTTTGAACCAACTGGCTCCTCCTGACCTATCGCCTTCTCTTCTTCTTCTGTCGGCTTCTTCTTTTCTTCTGGACTCTTCTTCACGTCTTCTTGCCTCTGCTGCTCTACGTTGCTCTTCTTCCCCCTTTTTGGCATCACCTTGGTTGAGTCGAAGGATGACCTCAGTGAGTTGAGTGCCAAGGCAGGCTTGCATAGTGTCTATTTTTGCATCGATTTGAGCAAGTAGAGTGGCTTGCATAGTGTCCATCCGATCATTCAACTGCTTATGAAGGCAGTTTTTGGATCGGATAACTTGTTCGGAGACGGTAGAGAGCGTGTTGATTTGAGTGCGATGATGATTAGTGATCTCTGTGGACAGACGAGCAAGGTCTCGAGACACGGTCTCGAAATGCCGAATCATCGTTTGGCGTGAATTATCGACTGATAAGGATGAGTTTGTTATGTCTTGAGAGAAGGACCTAACCGTTTGCATGAGCTCATGAAGCCGATTTATCAAGGTATGATCTAGAGCTGCGGCCATGGCTTCAATTAAAGAATCATCAGTCTGAAGCATTTGCCCTTCTGGGTCATTTCTTGGTGAAACCGGGCTAGACTCACGATGATGTGGTGCGGGTGAACTGGCTGGAGAGCTACCCGATGGACCTTCCAATAATGGTACAGTTGGAGATGTAATAGTTTCGACTGCAGCCAATATGGTTGGTGGAGTACCAGGATCAGCACTTGGTTCATCCATAATGAGATCTTCCATAAACTTTTCAGTAGATGGAGACGGTTGAAGTGCTGGATCAGCATCAGTCACTTGCTGTTCTGGAGATGCAGGTGATACAATAGTGCTTGATATCTCTGTTGGGGGCACTGTTGCTTCACTACTGCAAGGAGCCTCTGTCACAGAGGTGACAGGTATCTCTTGTGCAACCACTTCTAAAACATCTTGTGAATGACCGGGAGAAGTGTGAGCGGTCGTCACTGGAGAGGAGTGAGCAATCACAACTGCTTCCGGTTGAGTAACTGCTTGGACTGCGGTTGAGGAGGGGTCGACCGATGAAGATGCTGCCACACTCGATCTTAGAGCAGATGATTGAAAGAGGTCAGCAGTGATGAGATCGGTCAGAATCCCATCTGAAGAGGGGAGAGCATAGACGTCTTCTTCACCCTGATCTTGAGTGAGAAAGGTTTTCATCATCACTTGTGCTTCCAGCACATAAGCTTGTAAACAGGCTGCTGAAGCTGGTGTTTTGACATTGTTGAGAGCTTGGAAGTGCTGAAGTAGTTGAGTGATTTGACGTAGACTATCCTGTAGTCCAGTCAAAATCACAAAGTCATCGGCAGCGGTAGGACTCTTGGATTTGAAATTCTTGACACGCTCATTAATTAGCAGAGATAGCAGGCTTCCTCGAAGCTTCAAGTCTATGAGATGTCTTCTTCCCAGAGCCTCCACGATGTCTTCAATATCAGCAAATAGAAGCATCTTCTGCTCAATGACGTTTAGAGATTTCCATTTAGGAAATATTTGAGCGAGTGTCAAGTGAGTGCGGGAGTGATGCCATCTGTCAAAACGTTGTAGATGACGCTTGACAGTACGGAGCACGTGAGAGATGATCATATTGAGTTCTATCGTAGCTGCTGGTTGAGCCTTGGGTGTGTAGATCATCACACCTTTCCCTTTGTCTTTGGGATCAGCTAGAGTGACCTCAGGAGCTGATGAGGCACCTTCCCGGATTATCACACCCTTTGTAGGACGAGGAGCAGTAGAAGCAACAACAGTAGTAGTCTCGACCGTTGGCAGGGTAGGAGCAAGTCCAGAAAGAGACTTTAGCTTCTTGTGCTGCCTCTTCTTCTCGCCTGCAGGCGTGGATGACACAGCTGCTTTGGAGACTGAAGGGGATGACTTGCTGAAAGCTTGAATCAGTGGAACATTCTCACGTGATTCATCTTCAGAGTCAGATTCGATGATCAGTTGACGCTTGGCAGACTTTTTGGTATGGACTGGTTTGGCCACGACCGGAACCGTTGAAAGCGGTTGAGGGATAGCAATAACCTTTGCGGTTGAGGGCAAGGTGTCGACCGCAGTCTCTTTCTTGTTCAGGAATTTGAGAATCGTAGACTTGTTGAGCCATTTGGTGGGATGCAGAGGCTCAGTCTTGGAAAAGTCCACTCCAAGGACGCCCAAGATGTGGCAGATTTGCAAAGCAAATCCCTCGGATTGCCCTTTGCCCCTGATCATTTCACATAGAATATTGAACAGAATGTCTGACCAGTTTATGTTGATCTTGGAGGCAATACAAGCCATGTATTGAAATTTCTCCAGCGTCACCTTGTCGTAAGATCCAGCCTTGGCCAGAAGATTCTTGGCCACGATATTAGTCAGTAGCCTGAATGGAGCTTTGAGAGATGTCTTCTGGGCCGGCAGTTTGATCGGAGCATCAGTAGTTGAGAACTCCTTCAACCAATAAGAGCAGTTACCATCTGGAAGATCCGTGCATTTTGTCAAACCCCTGGAGGGCAGATCAAATGTGCTGGCGAAGAACTTCTGATTGAAGGAGTAGACCTCTGTCTTGATCAAGCATTTGATAGTCCCATGCTCGATTTGAGCGGTTGCGAAGAACTCCTTCAAAACAGGCAAATCGCAGATGGCGCTGCATTCCAGAAATTTCTTCAGTCCAGAGGCTTCAAGCATGGTGAAGACCTCAGAAATTCCTGCGTTGTTTGCCTTAACAACGGAATCAAAGTTGATTGCGAGGCAAGTCTTCTGGATCGACATGATAGCTGTAGATAAGAACTCGAGCAGAGAGTAAGCAAAATCTAGAGAGTAATTCGATGATGCGTTTAATACAATATGAAAGATTTTAGCAAAGGTGAAAGATTGATATACGAGTGTAAAGAAGTATATATAGGAACCTATGGGCCATAGGGTGACGTCATGAAAAGTATTTTTGAAATTCAAAAAGTTTTGAAGAGCATAATCACGGCGCCCAATTAATGTCATTTGGTTCAAAGCACCAAGCTGCTAGTACGAAGCCTGTCAGAGACTAGTTAAAGGCGGATGATATGCCAATATTTATGGCAACGTAACAGCTAATATATTAATGTCATATTGACAATCATTCCCCCTAAACACATGCATACTAACTTAAATCTACTAAGCCAAGAATATTTCGAAAATATGAAAACTTAGCGTCCGGTAGAGGCTTGGTGAATATGTCTGCTGCTTGCTGATCGGTAGAGATGTATTCCAGCCTGATTTCCTTCTTTAAGACATGATCTCGGATAAAGTGATGCCTGACATCAATGTGCTTTGTCCTAGAGTGCATCACTGGATTGTGAGTGATGGCTATGGCACTTGTATTGTCACAGTAGATTGGAGCTTCACTCGACCGAATCCCATAATCATTAAGCTGCTGTTGAATCCAGAGTATTTGAGCACAACAGCTGCCAGCAGCAAGGTATTCTGCTTCGGCGGTCGAGGTAGCAATTGATGTCTGCTTCTTACTTGACCACGAAATTAGTCTATCTCCAAGGAATTGACATGTGCCACTTGTACTTTTGCGATCAATTCTACAACCTGCATAATCTGCATCTGAATAGCCAATAAGATTAAGATTTGAATCTTTGGGATACCAAAGACCCACATTAGTAGTTCCTTTAATATATTTAATTATTCGTTTGGCGGCAATGAAATGAGATTGCTTAGGTGCTGCTTGAAATCTAGCACATAAACAAACTAAATACATGATATCCGGTCGACTGGCAGTCAAATAAAGCAATGAGCCAATAAGGCCTCGATACATTGTTACCTCGACCGGGATTCCCCCTTCATCTTTATCAAGCTTGATTGATGTACTCATGGGGGTAGATACAGTTGAGCACTGTTCCATTCCAAACTTCTTTACCAATTCCTTGGCATACTTGGATTGATTGATAAATATTCCAGTTTCAAGTTGCTTCACTTGCAATCCAAGAAAGAAATTTAGCTCGCCCATCATGCTCATTTCAAACTTCTCTTGCATCAGTTTAGAGAACTTTGAGCACAACTTGGGGTTAGTTGACCCAAATATAATGTCATCAACATAAATTTGTACTAGTAACACATGATCACCTTTTACAAATTTAAACAGGGTCTTATCGACCGTTCCAATTTGGAAATCATGTTCCAGTAAAAATTTTAGTAATGTGTCATACCAAGCACGCGGTGCTTGTTTTAATCCATAGAGAGCTTTGTCAAGTTTATAGATATATTGAGGATGAGTAGGATTGACAAAACCTGGTGGTTGTTCAACGTACACCTCTTCTTGAAGTAGACCATTGAGGAATGCAGACTTCACATCCATTTGATAAACTTTAAAATTCTTGAAGGCTGCATAAGCAAGAAAGATGCGGATTGCTTCTAGTCTTGCAACTGGCGCGAAGGATTCCTCAAAGTCTATGCCTTCTTCTTGTCTGAATCCTTGAGCAACAAGTCGAGCTTTGTTACGCACAACAGTGCCATGTTCATCGAGCTTGTTACGAAACACCCATCTAGTTCCAATCACATTTTGATTTTTCAGTCGAGGAACTAGATGCCAAACATTGTTGCGGGTGAATTGATTCAACTCTTCTTGCATAGCTTCAATCCAGCTGGCATCTGATAGAGCTTCATCTATTTTCTTGGGCTCTACCTGAGATATGAAAGCTGCATGCAAGAATTCATTAATCATTTGACCACGTGTTTTTCGAGGAGCAGAAGGGTCACCTATGACCAACCCAGGTGGATGATCTTTGTTCCACCTAAAATAATTCCCTAAAGGGTTGTCATCAATTGGTTGATGAACGTCCTCGTTTACTGGATCATCATTGGCTGGAGGATTGTTATCAACCGGTGGATCCACTTCTGGCCTTGTTTGATCACACCCGGTAGAGGGAACTGGATCATCCTTCTTTGGAGGATATAGATCACTGTCACTCTCTTCCTGTAGATTTGTGCTTTCCAGTCTATGACTCAGATCATTTATGCTCCCTTGAGTTTGTTCTGTACAAAGAGTAGATTCATCAAAAACAACATGAATGGTTTCCTTGACCGTTAGTGATCTTTGATTGAACACTCGATAAGCTCTGCTAACGGCTGAGTAACCAATAAAAGTTCCTTCGTCTGTTTTGGCATCGAAGGCTGTCAAATGGTTTTTGCCATTGTTGTGGATAAAGCATTTGCACCCAAAAATTTTGAAGTATGAAATATCAGGTTTTGTGCCATTCCAGATCTCATATGGAGTTTTGTTAAATCGTTTATTAATCATAGATCTGTTTTGAGTATAGCAAGCTGTGTTAACTGCTTCTGCCCAAAGCCTTTGAGAAACATTTGAATCAGCAATCATAGTTCTGGCTGCTTCTTTTAAAGTACGGTTCCTTCTTTCAGCCATCCCATTTTGCTGTGGGGATCTAGCAGCTGACAACTCATGCTTGATTCCCTGATCATCTAGATAAGTCATAAGAGTGGTGTTTAAAAATTCAGTCCCTCTATCACTCCTGATTCTATCTATCACAGTAGATTGTTCATTTTGCAAGCGTTTAAAAAGCTTAATCAGGTGAGGTGCAGTTTGATCTTTTGAAGAGAGAAAGATGACCCAAGTAAATCGAGAAAAGTCATCTATAACAACAAGAGCATATCTCATTCCCCCTATGCTTCTTACTGGTATAGGACCAAATAGGTCCATGTGAAGTAAGTCTAAACATTTGGAAGAAGACATACACCCTTTATTTTTAAAGGTTGCTCTCACCTGCTTTCCTAGTTGACAAGCAGGACAAACTTTGTCTTTTATAAAATCTCCTTCGGGCAGACCAGAAACCAAATCATGCTTCCTCAAGTTAAGAATGGACTTAAAATTTAGATGATTTAACCGCTTATGCCACAACCACTGTTTATCATGATGAGCAGTAAGACAAGTAGGTGAAGAAATATGTGAGCAAGACCAGTTTACCTTGTAGGTGTTTAGGTCTCGTACACCGGTCATAATAGTCTCACCTTTGTCATTTTTTATGAGGCAAGTGTGTTTGTGAAACTCGACCGAATGATCATTGTCACATAGTTGACTAATACTTATCAAATTATAGCATAGTTTGTCAACAAGTAACACATCTTTAATAATGATGTTACCATGGATAATCTTACCCTTACCCACGGTTTTACCTTTGGAGTTGTCTCCAAAGCTGATCTTTGGTCCTTTGCACAACACCACTTCTGTTAGAAGTTCTGGATTCCCTGTCATGTGTCGTGAGCAACCGCTATCTAAATACCAGGTAGTGTCCTTGATAGAAGTGGTTTTCTCGCCCGTTTGGACTTTTAGTACCTGCAAAGAGTGAAGAACTTTTGGTACCCATATTTAGTAGGGTCCAGGTCGGATTAGCCCTTTCGGGACCCACACCTGGAACACCCTTACAGGTTTGCCCGTGTGTGTGTCCAGAAATCTGTGCGGTCGATAGGCAGTAAATGTGTGTGCTTGTGAGGTTGCTGTGTGCTGCTTGCCTTTTTGATTTTCATCAGTTAGCCTGTACCTCTTTTGAACTGGCCTGCAATTAAAGTACTGGTAAGGCTTCTCCTTTGACCATCTTTTCTTAGAGTAGTTAGACTCATTCCATGGCCTTTTGAAATTAGATTGGTTTCCCTTTCTTCTTTCATTAGGTTTTGGTTTGATCCAAGTTCCTCTTTGATTAGAGGTCTGGAGATCCACATATCCCAGCCCTCTATGCTTAGAGCTTCGTTCGTTAGATACTTTCTGATTTTTGTCAAAGCTGCACTTATCGTGTTCATATATCGTGCTGGACCTGACAAATCTTATTTTGTTAAGATTGCCTTTGTCCAGGCTTGACTGAATACAGGATTCCATAGACTGTTCATTTGTTCCAAACCCTAGACCGATTTTATCATGTACCGGTCTTTGGATTTCTTGAATCTTGTCAATGGTTACAGAAGATTTATTCCAAGCCTTGATGGTTTCAAGTAGTTTTTTATTCTCAATCAAGGTAGCTTGGAATACTCTTTTCAAGGTGTCGTTCTCAGTAGCCAGCAGACTTAGCTTGACCTTAAGACCATCAAGCTCTTTTTGCTGCATGCAGCTTGATTTGCTTGACTTATCTTTTAGGTCAGCTCTTTCTGCCTTTACTTCCTCGAACTCCTTGGATAATGCTTTGTATTCATTAGCCATTTCGTGTAAAGCAGTAACTAAATCACTGTGAGTAAATTCAGGTGAGCCAAAGTCAAATACCTCCTCAGCTTCTTCTTCGATGTCGGCCATAAGGCATTCCACTTTTTCATCATCGCTGTCATCTGAAGAGCTTCCGGTATTGGAGTTGTCAGAGTCAGACTCAGCCCACTTGCTTTTGCTTTCGTCTGCTACTAGAACCCTTTGGTCTCTTCCTTTTCTAAACGTCCTTTTATCCTCCTTACCCCTTCTTCTTTCGGAGAATTGCTTCTGATCATTGTTCTTAGGCTTGGTGCAGTCTGCAATGAAGTGGCCTGACTTGCCACAGTTAAAACAAGTAGGACCATCCTTTGTATGGTCCGATTTATGATAATTTTTAAATTTAGAATTGTTTTTACGCATAAATCTACCAAATTTCTTGACAAAGAGTGTCATGGCTTCATTGCTGATTTGCTCAGCTGATCTCTTTGGAGCTTCCTCGACCGGTGGACATATCACGGTTGAGGTTAAGGCCTTGGTTGGTTGAGAAGTAGATGGTTCATCTTCTGTTCTCATGTTGAGCTCGAACTCGTAGGCTTTGAGATCTGCAAAGAGATCATGCAGTTCAACCTTGCTTAAGTCTTTTGACTCTCTCATGGCCACTGTCTTGATCTCCCATTCTTTGGGTAAAGCTCTCATAACCTTCACAGCAATTTCACGGTTAGTATAAGTTTTACCTAAAGCAATAAGATCACAGATGATACTACTGAACCGTTCATCAAATTCAGCCATGGTTTCCCCTGGCTTCATTTTGGCGTTGTCATATTTTTGAATGGCCAAAGTGAGCTTGTTTTCCTTTGTCTGGTCATTCCCTTCACATAGCTGAGTGAGCTTCTCCCAAATCTCCTTTGCTGTGGAACATGACTTGATTTTGCTGAACATATTCTTGTCCAGTGTTTTGTATAGGATGTCCCGGGCCACATTGTCAAGATTGGCCTTCTTTTTGTCCTCAGTGGTCCACTCAGCTCTTGGTTTCTCAATCATTTGTCCTGCACCATCGGCTAGAGCTGGGTTGACCTTCATAATTTTGATAGGACCGTCTGTTATGACATATAGCATGTCATCATCCTGTGCTGCAAGATGTGCCTGCATGCGAATTTTCCAATCATCATACTCTTCTTTAGAAAACATAGGAATTCTGTTGAAAGAAGTCATGATTTTAAAACTTCAGATCAGCAGTTGAGAAAGGAACCCGCTCTGATACCACTTGTTGGGATCGGTTCAGAGGGTAGAGGGGGGGTGAATACACTCTGAAACTTTTCTTCTTCTTCTTTAAAATGATCAAGTGAGGTTTAGTTCACTTAATCTGTTTTCTCAACTTCTAAAACGGTTTGAACAACTTAAATAGTGCGGAAATAGTTCAGAGGTTTTAGTGATGCAAAGTTAATAATGCAATGTATGAGCAGAATGTAAGATAAATAGCAGTAAAGACTAAGGCACGATTTATGGAAGTTCGAAGGCTTAATCCTTCTACGTCTCCCCTTCTTCCACTTAGGAAGGAATTCACTAGAAGACTTTGGTTATTACAACGTTTTGTAATACACCCACTTCAGACTTAGGACTTATCCAATGCCTAATCCGAAACTCCTAGATTTACACAGATAAGATTCTCAGTTCTTATCAGACTGGTGGAAGCTTTCAAAGTAGCTTCAATTCTCTTCAACAATGAGTATAGTTGAGTTGAGCTTCTCAAACTGCAGAGCGGTCGAGAGGCTTGAAAACCCTAGGATGATCCTTGACGATCAGATATGTGAACTGTAGGCGAGGGTTTATTTGAGCAGCAAAACGAATGATCTTGTAAGTGTGCTCAAGTATATCAGATGAGGACTTCTGATATTATTCAAGTGATTGAGTTGATTTGAGATTTTTCTGAATTGCTTGTCTCTCTTTTGTTTTTTGTTTCGTTGTGGTCACTTCTTGAGCAATCTTCCCTTTATATAGGTCAATCATCAACGTCTTTATTTTGAACGTTCTGATGCTGCATTGAATGCACATTTAATGCTCATAAATGCATTGATGATTCTGCATGAAGATCGTACACTGCAGACAACTTCCAGGGTCCAAAACTGGAATAAACGGTCGAATGCTTTATCTGTAGTCATTCTGTGTTTTTGCCATTTTGGTGCAACCTGTTGTCTTGATTGCAGGAGTCAACATATCTTCTGACACGCCGGTTCTGCTTTTAATAAAAGATCTTGCAAAGAACATCTTGTCACAGGTACTTGTCTTGAGATATCCTGAAAAGCAGTTGGCATTCTACCTGTAGAGATATTTGTCATCTGCTGGTTTGAATAACCAGTCGATAAGCTTGTGACTTCAACCGGTCGAGAGACAAAGGCGGTTGACAAGCTTCTGGTAGATAGATTTATCCTCTGCTGGTTTTGATAGCCAGTCGATAGGCTTGTGACTTCAGCCGGTCGAGAGCAAAGGCGGTTGACAAGCTTCCGGTAGAAGTTGTAGTAGATTCCTGAAATACAATGGTTGGCAGCACATTCCTATACAATGAGTTGTTGTTTGTTATCACCAAAATATCGGATTCAACAGATATGCATATCCTTTTTTTTTTATCAAGCTTGTCTTGATTACATATTCTGGAAGTTTTTCTCAATACGTATTTTTGCAATCATCATGTTGCGATTCGTGGGCCCATGTTATTTATTTATTCCAGATAATATGGGGATTCTCTACCAATTTGAGCTAATGATAGTGATATCAAATTTGATAAGCCAATAAAAATTCATAAAATCTTCTGGATCTTTGATTCAAAAACATACATATTTATCGATCCAATAACTTTTGGCTTATTCATTAACAACTTTGTGCACTATCAATAGTTTTTCAACTATTTATATAATTTGAATGCTAAATTAAATCTATTATGCCAAACTCTAAAATTATTTGTATCAATGATACTTTTGGAGCTCTTTAGTTCTTCTAGAAATATTGAATTGCAATATACTATTTAAACCAAATCAATATCTACTAGATTCAAAAATACATATACGTCATTATTGTGTATCACTATTTTATAATATCAAGTACATCATATTTTTTCATCGTCAATCAAACGATCTTCAAGATCTTTCATAAATTTATATCATCATACGATGAATAATTTTGGATAGACATTAACGGTCTCCAAAATTTTTTTATATCTTGCTTGATAGATATCAATAAATTCCTTTTATGTACTTCAACTACGACATCATTTAAATGGTGATATGAGATAACAATGTACATTTAGTACAATACTTGATTATGACATATATCTCAATATTTTGTGTCGAATTTATAATTCATATCTCGCTTTATACGAAATGACATATTCTTCCTTGAAGAATTAAAGTACAGTGTATCAACTGTGTTCATTGGCACTGTCACATTCACTTAAAAGAATGAACCACATTAATCAGACAACTTTCATAATTTTCTTTCATTGAACAAAATATTATAATAAAATAACTGAAATTGAAAAATCGAACGTACCTTCAAATTCTTGTATGCACCAAGTAGATCTTTTTACCTTTTCAAATTTTTGTATGCACCAAGTAGATCTTTTATCTTCAACAATGACATTCCATCTATCACAAATGTCATGTCACATTAAATTTATGTTCCTACTTGTAAGATAATAAAATTTATAAAAATATTTTATCATTCATTTAAAAAGTGATAGCTTAATCAAATGATTTTGAAAAAATTCAAAATTTATATACACAATCAAAATTGAAAAATATCAAAATCAATAGTCAAAATTAATGAAATATAAATCAAGCAACTCAACATGTTTTCTATACATACAAATGCATACACACCACCCATAATCATAGATATATATACACACACCATCAGCGGCACAAATTCTTAAGTATGCAGCCATACATTTATCCAATTCAATATGTAAATATCATATATTTGTAACCACACACACATTTGAATTGGAAAAGGTAAGAGCATAACTCGATCCTTGCATATGACTGATTTTTTTTTTTTCATAAAACACTTGAAGTTTTCATTGACTTCATAATTTGCACCAAGCATTAAAAATAAATGTATACAAGCCGAAGATATAATATGAAT
The DNA here is from genome assembly GCF_033568475.1 of Henckelia pumila. NCBI lineage: Eukaryota > Viridiplantae > Streptophyta > Magnoliopsida > Lamiales > Gesneriaceae > Henckelia > Henckelia pumila. Next base: position 36,584,421 of record NC_133122.1, read on the forward strand.
AACAACAAATAATAGATGGTGTTATAACATTAACAACAATTATATATCAAGTTAATATATTTTTTGATATATATCTCACATATATCATTAACAATCTTCTCTTGTGGATATTCATAATTTTAGATCATATATCGATATTCTTTGAGAAATTGTACTAAATTTCTAAATTCATAAGATCCTCAACAACCAAAAGGACATTAAATTATATTCTTCGAGAATATTTCCAAATCTTGGATCATATATTAATATTCTTCACGAATATTATCAAATCTTGCATCTTTTTATCAATATTTCAATATTTATATATTTTGACATGAGATCTATTTCTTCAATGATATTTGTAGATATTTGATATCATATCAGATATCAATCATGATTTCTTCACTTTCTCAACATACGAAATCATATATCACATATTTATCATGAATCTATTCAGATTCTCTATATATTATATTATAACTAGGAATCTCTTTAGATTCTCAATATATTTGATCTTATATAAGATCTTAATCTTGAATATCTTAATATTCAATATATTATATCATGAATTCATGAATATCTTTCGATATATCAAAATTGTAATCATGAATCTCTCAAAATTCTTAATATATTATATCATGATCATGAATTTCTTCAAATTCTCTATATAAAATCATATTGTGCTACTTTATAGTCATCAACATATTCATGATATTTCATGGGCACCAATATCAATTATTTTTATTGTGCTACTTCTAGAGCACCAATGAATATCTCTCATAAATTTGAGTATTGACAACACGTTGTACTATTTCAATAGCATCAATAAAATGAGAATTATTTTCTTTCTCAGTTGGTTACAGCATCGTGCTGATAACGTATTATAAATCATAAAAGAATAAGAGAGATGAATAGAGAGAATTCATGAGAGAAAAGAGAATCATATGAGTCAATACTCAGGTGCAAATTTCATTAAACTCAATCACCCCTATTTATAGGAAAAAAATTACAAGATACAAATATGTACAAATATTATCTTTACATATTTATCTTTATCACATATTAAATAAGATAATCATCTATAATAATAATAATATATTTATAACAACTTTTTCAAATTATATTAAATCAATTATTCTATATTTGACATATTTTGATTATGGAGGATTTTCAAAAAATTTAAATTCCAGGATTAATCACAATATTACGTAATTAAAAATTGAATAATATTTGAATTTTTAATTTTGTATTAAAAAACTATACAAAATAACAACTATAATTTAAACTATAAAAAATCACTATTTATAATTGCGAATTAGAAGCATACAAAATCATTACCTTAATTAAAAATATAAAAAATCACTACTAACTTATCGGCCCTTCTTAAATACAACAAAATCTAAAAATTAAGAAAAATATAGAATAACTTAGTTTTAATAAAAATATAAATAATTTCATATCTTGATTACTGAATTAAATCAAAATATTCATATAATTAAACGTATATAAATATAAGTGGAATTTTTGTCATTTTGGAAAAATTCTGACAAAAATGTTTTGCTAAAAACGAAAATAAAAAATTCCATAATTAAATCACAATATTCATGTAATTAAAAATTCCATAATATTTGCAATTATTTATATACATATATATATATACATGTAAAATTACACATGATTATTTCCATTATTCTTTGATTTCAGCATTCCCTTTCTAATATTTATTTAATTTCTTTTTTGTCATTTTTAGTAAAATCCCGCCAAAACTTTGTTTCTAAACAAAAATTTTGTGAAAATGGGAAAATAAATTGTTTAAAAAAATTATATCTTTTCAAATTATAACTCTTCATATTTGACATATTTGTATTACGTAGGAATGTTTACAAACAATTATATTTTTAAATTGAATCGTATTATTCATGTAATTAAAAATTTTATAATATTTGCATATATTTATATACATATATATTCATTTAAATTACACAAGAATATTTAAAATATTTCATTATTTCAACATTTCATTCATAATATTTTCTTTCCAAAGTATATAAAATTCATCAATTAAAATTTTTTAAAAAATCCAACATAAGATTCGAAAAATGTTTAATATAAATTTATACATAGACATATATATAGATATATATACATAATTCCGTAATATAATTTATATACATACACCTTTGTTGGGATCGGTTCAGAGGGTAGAGGGGGGGTGAATACACTCTGAAACTTTTCTTCTTCTTCTTTAAAATGATCAAGTGAGGTTTAGTTCACTTAATCAGTTTTCTCAACTTCTAAAACGTTTTGAACAACTTAAATAGTGCGGAAATAGTTCAGAGGTTTTAGTGATGCAAAGTTTATAATGCAGTGTATGAGCAGGATGTAAGATAAATGGCAGTAAATGCTAAAGCACGATTTTATGGAAGTTCGAAGGCTTAATCCTTCTACGTCTCCCCTTCTTCCACTTAGGAAGGAATTCACTAGAAGACTTTGGTTATTACAACGTCTTGTAATACACCCACTTCAGACTTAGGACTTATCCAATGCCTAATCCGAAACTCCTAGATTTACACAGATAAGATTCTCAGTTCTTATCAGACTGGTGGAAGCTTTCAGAGCAGCTTCAAGTCTCTTCAACACTGAGTATAGTTGAGTTGAGCTTCTCAGACTGCAGAGCGGTCGAGAGGCTTGAAAACCCTAGGATGATCCTTGACGATCAGATATGTGAACTGTAGGCGAGGGTTTATTTGAGCAGCAGATGAATGATCTTGTAAGTGTGCTCAAGTATATCAGATGAGGACTTTTGATATTAGTCAAGTGATTGAAATTTTTCTGAGTTGCTTGTCTCTCTTCGTTGTCTCGTATCACTTGTTGTTGTTCTTGTTGTTTTTTCTTTTTGAGCAATCTTCCCTTTATATAGGTCAATCATCAACGTCTTTATTTTGAACGTTCTGATGCTGCATTGAATGCACATTTAATGCTCATAAATGCATTGATGATTCTGCATGAGGATCGTACACTGCAGACAACTTCCAGGGTCCAAAACTGGAATAAACGGTCGAATGCTTTATCTGCAGTCATTCTGTGTTTTTGCCATTTTGGTACAACCTGTTGTCTTGATTTGCAGGAGTCAACAAATCTTCTGAAACGCCGGTTCTGCTTTTAATAAAGGATCCTGCAAAGAACATCTTGTCACAGGTACTTGTCTCGAGATATCTAGATAGGCAGTTGGCATTCTACCGGTAGAGATATTTGTCCTCTGCTGGTTTGAATAACCAGTCGATAAGCTTGTGACTTCAACCGGTCGAGAGATAAAGGCGGTTGACAAGCTTCCGGTAGATAGATTTATCCTCTGCTGGTTTTGATAGCCAGTCGATAGGCTTGTGACTTCAGCCGGTCGAGGGCAAAGGCGGTTGACAAGCTTCCGGTAGAAGTTGTAGTAGATTTCTGAAATACAATGGTTGGCAGCACATTCCTATACAATGAGTTGTTGTTTGTTATCACCAAAATATCGGATTCAACAACCTTTAAGATCTAGAAATGTTATTATTAAATATAAATGTAATTTCGTAATATTTGCATAAATTAATATACATAAATATCATTCTGTAATATTTGCTTTCTAAAACATCAAGAATTCCTCATCTAATCACAATATTCCTGTACAAAATTAAAAATTCTATAATATTGACATTTATTTATATACATATATATTCATTTTAAATACGAAAAATATTTACAAACAATTACAATTCCACATGTCTAAGAAATATATAATATTTTCAATTTGAAAACACTTATAATTACAATTAAAGTGCACTTTTAAAATATATATTACATAATATTGCTAATTTACCATGTATGTGTGAATATATTTATAAACATATGTATCATAATATCAATAAACATTTAAAATACCCGATAAATATTAAATATACATGGATATATAGATTAGATAATTGTTCTAATGTAAAAAAACAATATTAAGAAATACAGAATGCTTCATATTTACCATATATGTATAAATATATTAATATACAAAATATATATCATAATATAATAAAATATTTAAATTACCCGATAAATATTAAATATACATCTATATATAGATTACACAATGTTGCTAATTTATCATATATGTATAAATCTTAACCAAGATTTCAGCATTCCGTATACGATGATTGATTTCTTTTTATAAAAAAAAAAATTAAAATCATATTTTAAGATTCGAAAAAAAATTCACATTTAATACATTCATATATTATATGCACATACAATATTTTCTTTCCAAAAAATTGAAAATTCCACCTCTAATTTTTTTTTAAAAAAAAAACAATCATGATTTTCTTGCACACAATTAAAAATTTTAAAATTTAACAAAATTTACCGAGCATTTTCAATATTGGTTTGAATAAACTTAATGTATAAATATATTTATGTGCAAAAAAATTATTTAACATGATCAACTACTTCAATAAAACAGTCACCAATCAATTGCAAACCAAATGACACATTTGTTTAATGTTATTCGTGAACTAGACCCTTCAGACTAGCATTGATCGTTGAAACTACGGTTAGTACGTTGTTATGATCTACAAGATCTCACACGATAAAATCATATTTCAAGATGTTGAGGTATACATAAATTTTTTTTGATTTATTTTTATGTTCTATCTATGTTCGTTTAAATGTTCAATCTTACTATTTTTTTATCATTAATTGTATAAAATAACATCATGTGCATCGCATGACACATTTTTTTAAAATTTTTTTTAAAAGTATTTTTTAACATTATTATTATTATTTATTGTAAAATTAAATTTTTTTACATTTTAATTTCATATTCAAGATTTTTATATTATCCAATTTAACCATATTATACATGATATATAGTCTGTGCATCGCACGGGTGAAATACTAGTTTTTTTAAAAAAAAAAGATTGTTTTTTAAAAAAATAAAAAAATATTAATAAAGCTATATACCGAAAACATAATTATAATTTTAAATAAAATATTACCAAATCAATTAAAAATTAGATAATATGAGAGCCTCAACTTTAATTTAAGAAATTAATAATTATAGGTTCACACGTGGCTTGCACTGTTACAATAAATTAATTGATTGGCTATAATTAATATAATATTGTTGTGAAAAGTAAAAATTTATGGTAAAAACTAAAAACTCTAAAACTCAAAATATATATCAAACCAAAGACTTATAAAATCTTCTCTCTAAACTTATGTTCTTTCTTCACAAATGTTGAGGTCTATTTATAGATCATCAATTGAGAAATGTCCAAAAATAAATATGTCATCCATTACATAATCAAAAATTAAAATATCATCACATCACCATCACAATAATTTTCAATCTAATTTTAATATATAATTTCCAATACTCCCCCTTGTGATGATGATCGTGATATTACGTGTTTGTATACTGCCTCGTTAAAAACCTTACTAAAAAAAACCTAGTGGGATAAAAACCATAGCAAGGAAAAAAAAGTGCAGCCACGTAAACTCCCCCCTCATATTAATATGATCGATTCTTCACATACGCTGTAGATTTCGCATCCCAATATTATATATATGCTTTCTGAATATTACCGTAGGAAGCGCCTTTGTGAAGAGATCTGATGAGTTCTCACTTGATTGAATTTAACAGATATCAATATCTTTATTCTTCTCAAGCTCTTGAGTGTAGGCAAAGAACTTTGGGGGGATATGTTTGGTTCTGTCACTTTTGATGTATCCTTCTTTCATTTGAGCAATACATGCAGCATTATCTTCATACAGTGTCACAGGATTCTTGTTTACTGATAATCCACAAGAAGTTTGGATATGTTGTGTCATTGATTTTAGCCAAACACATTCACGACTTGCTTCATGTAGCGCAATAATCTCGGCGTGATTTGATGAAGTTGTTACTAGTGTTTGTTTTTGTGAACGCCAAGAAATTGTTGTGCTTCCACGAGTAAATACATATCCGGTTTGGGAACGTGCCTTATGTGGATCAGATAAATATCCAACATCAGCATAACCAATGATACTTTGATTGGTGTCTTTTGAGTACAAAAGTCTCAAATCTGTCGTTCCTCGTAGATAAAGAAATATATGTTTAATTCCATTCCAGTGCCTCTTTGTTGGATATGAATTGAATCTTGCTAATAAATTTACAGCAAAAGATATATCAGGTCTAGTTCAATTTGCAAGATACATAAGGGCACCAATGGCACTTAGATATGGTACTTCTGGACCAAGAATAACTTCATCATCTTCACATGGACGAAATGGATCCTTTTATATGTTTAATGATCTTACAACCATTGGAGTACTTAATGGATTTGATTTATCCATATTAAAACGTTTAAGGATCTTTTCTGTATAATTTGTCTGGTGAACAAAAATTCCACATTCTTTTTGTTCAATTTGCAAACCCAAGCAATACTTGATTTTCCCAAGATCCTTCATTTCGAATTCTTCTTTCAAGTACATCATAACTTCTTGAATTTCTTTATTCATTCCAATGATATTTAAATCATCAACATATACAGCAATAATTACACATCCGGATTTTGTTTTCTTGATTTTCACAAGGGAATATTGGATCATTTACATATCCCTTTTTCATCAAGTGCTCACTTAGCCGATTATACCACATTCGGCCGGATTGCTTTAACCCATATAATGATCTTTGCAATTTTATAGAATAAAATTCTCTGGGTTTTGAACTTTGTGCTTCAGACATCTTAAATCCTTTAGGGATTTTCATGTATATATCACTATCAAGTGATCCGTATAAGTAAGCTGTAACAACATCCATAAGACACATTTTCAAATTTTCAGACACGGCCAAACTAATCAAATATCGAAACGTAATTGCATCCATAACATGAGAATACATTTCTTCATAATAAATTCCAGGTCTTTGATAAAAACCTTGTGCAACAAGTCTAGCTTAATCAAATATCAAAACGTAATTGCATCCATAACAGGAGAATACGTTTCTTCATAATCAATTTCAGGCCTTTGATAAAAATCTTGTGCAACAAGTCTAGCTTTATATCTTGCTATTTTATTTTTCTCATTTCGCTTTCGAATAAAAAACTCATATGTATCCAACAGGTTTTACACCTTTAGGTGTGAGGATTATAGGTCCAAAAACATTACGTTTATTTAGCGAATCCAATTCAACCTGGATGACATTTTTTCATTTGGCCCAATCATGACGAGTTTTACATTCTCCAAAAGAATTTGGTTCATGATCCTCATTTTCATTTATGATGTCACATGCCACATTATAAAAAAATATCTCATCAATATCTTCTATATCTTTTCGGTTCCATATTTTTCCAGTATTAATATAATTGATAGATATTTCACGATTCTCGTCAGTTTGTGGTTCTGACAGAATAATTTCATCATCAGGTATTTCTTCTGGAACACCATTTTCTATTTTATGATCATCGTGTTTCTCTATGCCTTTTCTTTTCTGAGGAATTTTATCCTTGGAACCAACTGGCCTTCCACGCTTCAAGCGTTTATGACATCATGAGTGTCTTCAATTTGTTTTTTTGGAATTTCAATTCGAGCAGGAGCATTTACAGCATGTATATATGATTTTGTTACCCCTTTTGTGTCTTCAAATGCATCTGAAATTTGATTTGCAATTTTTTACAAGTGCACAATTTGTTGTACATCTTTCTCACATTGTTTGGTCTTGGATCCAAATGTAATAATGATGGTACATACCATGTGATTTCCTTTTTGATGTGTTTCTTTTCTCCCTCTAACATTCGGAAGATTTCTTTATTAAAATGACAATCAGCAAAGCGTGCTGTAAACACATCGCCTGTCTGAGGCTCAAGATATCGAATGATTGATGGGCTATCATAATCGATATAAATACCGATTTTTCTTTGAGGACCCATTTTTGATCGTTGAGGTGGTGCAATAGGCACATACACCATACATCCAAAAATTCTCAGATGAGAAATATTTGATTCTTTACCAAATGCAAGTTGCAATGGGGAGAATTTATGATATGCACTTGGTATAATGCGAATTAATGCCGCAACATGTAAAATTGCATGTCCCCATATAGAAATAGGGAGTTTTGTTCTCATAATCATTGGTCTAGCAATCAGTTGTAGACGTTTAATAAATGATTCAGCTAATCCATTCTGTGTATGAACATGAGCAATAGGATGTTCAACAGTAATTCCTATTGACATACAATAGTCATTGAAAGTTTGGGAAATAAATTCTCCAGCATTATCAAGTCTTATTTTTTTGATTGTATAATCGGGAAATTGATTTCGCAATTTTATTATTTGAGCCATTAATCTTGCAAATGCCACATTCCGAATCGACAATAAGCATACATGTGACCATCTGCTGGAGGCATCGATCAATACCATAAAATATCGAAATGGTCCACATGGTGGATGAATTGACCCACAAATATCACCTTGAATACGTTCAAGAAATATGAGTGATTCTGTTTGGATTTTAGCTGGTGATGGTCTTATAATAAGTTTTCCAAGAGAACATGTTTTACATTGAAACTTATTATTCTGAAAGATCTTCTGGTCTTTCAATTGATGACCATGTATATTTTCAATAATTCTTCGCATTATTATTAAACCAGGATGTCCCAATCGATCATGTCAATTGGTTAATATTGAAGAATTATTAACCACCATATTTGATTCGATTGACCTTATATGTGTATAATGCAATCCAGTAGGGAGCATTGATAATTTTTCAAACACATATTTCTTTCCTGATTTATATGTGGTAAGACACATATATTTCTGATTTTCATCAGTTATCGTCTCAGTATCATATCCATGAGAATATATGTCATTAAAACTCAACAATTTTTTTTTTGATTGTGGTGAATATAAAGCATCATTTATTCGAAATTTTGTACCATTTGGTAACAAAAATTGTGCTTTACCACAACCTTCAATCAAGTCTACAGGACTTGATATGATATTCACCATTGTTTTTGTTGGTTTTATTTTCATGAAATATTTTTCATCTTGCAGAATAGTGTGCGTTGTACCACTATCCGGTATACAAATTTCCATGATATTATTTCCATGTTGGCTCATAGCATTTTCCATATCAAACTTCGCAAAAATGCAATAAAGAAAAATTAAGTACAATACAAATGCAAAATATAACATGCTTTATAATACAAGAATGCATGAAAAATACAAATTTGTTACAATCTAGATCCACCAATCTTTTAATCAATGTCTTCGAAATCATTCAAAAAATCTGCAGCATTGAAACTAGTTGAACCAATTAAATGGTCACTATTTTCAATAAAATTGTTCTCTTTTCCTTTCCCCTTTGTCGATTCTTTATAGAGCTTACATAGGTGCTCAGGGGTTCGACAAATATGTGACCAATGTCCTGAAGTGCCACATCTATAACAAACACTCTCAGATCTTTTTGAGTGATTTTTATTTTCACTCGTATTTTTATGCTGCCTTTTTGGTGGGTGGTTCGTGACGTTCTTTTGAGATAAGTTATTGAAATAACTATCTCGATTATTTTCATATCTACGGCCACGACCACGACCGAGATAATTTTTACGTCCACGTCCACGTCCACGCCTACTTCCTCGACCTCGTCCACGACCAAAATATTGTTTATGCCTTTGATTTTGATTTTCATTTTTAATTACGACATTTGCTTCTGGAAATGCCGTTGAACCAGTGGGTCGGGATTGATGATTTTTTACTAACAATTCGTTGTTTTTTTCCGCCACAAGAAGACATGCGATGAGTTCAAAATATCTCGAAAATCCACGCACTCTATACTATTGTTGTAGAGTTATATTTGATGCGTGGAATGTGGAAAATATTTTTTCAAGCATTTCCATCTCAGTAACAACATGCCCACAAAATTTCAATTGCGAGGCTATTCGATACATCGCAGAATTATAATCACTGACTTTTTTAAAGTCTTGGAATCTCAACGTATTCCATTCATCACGGGCGGTCGGGAGTATAACTTCCCTTATATGCTCAAATCTTTCTTTGAGCCCTTTCCATAAAATCATTGGGTCTTTTTCTGTGAGATACTCACATTTCAATCCTTCATCAAGATGTCTACGTAAGAAAATCATAGACTTTGTCTTTTCTTGTGAGGATGATATATTATTTTCTTTGATGGTATCATTTAGACTCAATGACTCAAGATGCATCTCTACATCGAGAGTCCATGGCATATAATTCTTTCCAGTGATATCGAGCGCAACAAATTCAATCTTTGCCAAATTTGACATGGTGGTACTAGAAAAATAACAATACATTTTATTAGTTAATTTCTATTAGTACGACAATACAAAATAATGGAATAACGAAGATTACAAGTGCGTGTACAAATAGAGAAAAAATATGTGGTGGAAAATCGCTGGTGAGTACAAGACTCGTAAGCATGATGATCATAGACGTTATGAAAAATAGCCTTATAAATACCATCATCTTCATCTTCGAAAAATCGAGGAGAAATTATTGAGAGAAAGAGTGAATTTGGTGTGATTGAAAATGAGTTTGAGTAAACATATTAATAGGGCAAAAACTAACCGTTTGTTACCGTTGGGGTAAGAAAAAATCGAGTATGTGTTGAATAAAAATTTGTGATAATCATGTGATGCATATAATGATAATCATAATTAAATATACGCAATAAAATATATATCATATTATGTTATTATAAGGTCAGTGTCATAGACAGCCTCTTATATAATAACATGAAATTATACAAATATAATTAGACAATAAAATTATTTAAGCAGTAATGTATAATCATATCACGTTATTATTTAAAAATCTTAGAAGTTTTTATACTTGTCGTATCCCTTACTGGGAGTGTGGGATGTCGTCTTAACATCCTTCCAGAATTTATAACAAGTTTTTTTAAAAAAAACTTATTTTTTTTATCATGTCTGATAATAACATGATATTATATATTAAATATATACACAACAAATAAATAAATAATAAAATAAATATACTTACTTGTTAAATATTTTTTGTCTTCTCTTTGTGTTTTGGAGCGTCGAAAATTATAGAGAACCTTCGAGCGATCATGCTGATAACGTGTTGTGAAAAGTAAAAATTTATGGTAAAAACTAAAAACTCTAAAACTCAAAATATATATCAAACCAAACATTTATAAAATCTTCTCTCTAAACTTATGTTCTTTCTTCACAAATGTTGAGGTCTATTTATAGATCCTCAATTGAGAAATATTCAAAAATAAATATGTCATCCATTGCATAATCAAAAATTAAAATATCATCACATCACCATCACAATAATTTTCAATCTAATTTTAATATATAATTTCCAATAAGTATAAGTTTTTAGAAAATAATCTAATGTTTTTTAATATATGGTCCTAAGTATTTAAGGGACAATGAATAAGCTGATGTTGCTTCTTCGACAGTAATTTCAGGCACTCTTTAATTAGAAGACGATGAGTTGGGTGTATACGATAAATGGTGTCATGTGCTGCTGTATACTTAGGTGGGTTGAAATCAACTACACGTATATATAAAACAGATAATATGTCAATTAAGTGCACAAATAAATGTGTCAAAAAAAAAAATATATGCATAGCACTATAAAAACAAAAATAAAGATTAGAATACGATAGCAAAAAAAAAAAAACTTGCATTCAAAATGTTCTATGTCGATAATATATTTGACTCTTTGATTATAAATTTTTTTTGGTCGTGTGTGTAATATATTTGATATGGAAAATTATTTTCAATTTTGAGAATATTAAAAATGATTGATGTTTGATTGTTGAGATACTTTCGTTATAAAAGAAGGAAAAAAAATAGTAATGAAATCGTGAGTACAACACGAAAGTAATAAATGAATAAAACTTAGAATAACTAATGATTTTTTGTTTTTCTTTGGACTACTTATGACCAAATATATTGTTATTAGATATGTTATATGTAATGGGCCGTCGTCTTTTAATATATACAAATAACTTGAAAATGAGCCAAATTAATATTGTTCTTAAGATATATATATTGGGCCAATTCTAATAGGTGAGGCTTGATCAAATGTTTAAAACAAAGTTTTTTAATGGACTAATTGTAGCATTAAAAATTTAGTGGGTTAACCAACTAAATGTTTCATCCATGCGTCAATGAATTTGAAATCTTTTCATTCAAAAGTGTTTGTGAAATTAAATTTTATAAAATGATTTCATATTTTACCCTTATTAATTAATGAATGTTTTAATAAAATAAAATAATTTTATACAAGTAATTAATGATAGTAATTTAATTGGGATAAACTTGTTAAAAAAAAAAAAAGAGATATGTATAATATTGAAGTTTTTTTTTTTTGAAGTCAATGCTGCCCGAAGTTTTAAAACTTGAAGATGGGAAATTGGCCCATTTCCCAACTACATATATTCTATATATTATCATATTATAATTCAACCAGTGGCTCATTAAGTGGATTGAACCCTGAAAATTTTAAGCCTACCCGAAGTTTTAAAAATTGGTCCATTTCCCGACTACATGCCATAATAAATCGAACGGAAAAATTGCTTTTTTGACCCTGTATGTTTGTCACTTTGCGATATTTCAATCTTTTATATTTTCAAATTTCAGTTTAGTCTGCTATCTTTATTTTTTTGGTAATTTTAGTCTTTTTTCCTACGTGGCGCTGATGTGGCACCAATTCAGTGCTGATTGGAGCTGACGTATACAGTGCCACGTAACCATTTTCGAATAAAAAGGACCTAAATTGCCAAAAATCAGAACATGCATGACTAAAACTGAAATATAAAAATATAGAGGACCAAAATTGCAAAGTGACAAACATACATGACCAATTTTGCAGTTTTTCCTAAATCGAATCAACCAAAAGTTACACGTATTTTATGATATTCAAATGATGAAATAAATTTTGTTTTTTTTTCTATTACAAAAATTGGAGATGATTCGAACTCGAATGTCCGTCAATAGACATGTGAGATCAATTGAGATCAATTGAACTACAAGTCTAATCTTTCATTTTGTTTTTGAAGTTAGACTTCCACCTTCAAGTATGATTGTATCAAGAGCTAATAGCTTTTGGTATCATTATACTTCATAACTTGAATATTAATTCATCTATTTCTTCTACTCGTCATCTTCATTGGAGCGAATCAGTACTTGTGGGATTGATTGTAGTAAATATTGATGTTGTCGTTTTTAAAACGAGTATCATGATCATATTGGTTTTGGCGTGGCCGCGTGGTGGATTGAGTCGATCGTGGCAATGGAGATAAGAAAATTGAGCCAACATCCAGTAGCCACCACACACACCAAAAAAATTCATTTTTTTCAACATACATAGTGGAGAGAAGGAAATTGAGCATGAAAATTATCCGGCTGATATCTGAAGACTTGGGGCTCGAGAAAGGGTACTTGAAAGGGATGAGCCGAGTGCAGTTATTGACTGTAAGCAATTACCTGAAGTGCTCGAACCTGAGCTTGACACTATGATTTTTGAAGTATTTCGATCAAAACCTCATAACCATCCTATTCTAGAGAGATGTTGATTCTAGTGCTAGCTTCAAGTTTTGAATGTGTGTTTTCTTTTTCTTTTTATTTTAATTTTTTATTCGCAAAACAGTTTGTTAGGAAGTATTTTGCTGGCAATCCAACCTTAGTGTTCTAATGTCATCTTTGACTTTGAGACATATGCTCTCGATATCATGATCTACGCAATTTCCAACACCTTACTATTGGCTACTACCATTTCGTTCATCAATGACCATTTGTTCTCTTCGTATGAAATGGGAAGTTTTTTTGTCGAAAATCGACTAATCAAGAGGCCTATTCTCTAATTTTTCATTGCTAAGTTCATTGTTTTTCCAAGTATTTGGGAATTTCTGCATATTATGATATTATATATCAACACTTTTGTAAATCATGACTTGGAGACATTTATTCGTCAACGAATAATATAGACAAAATTGGATATATTTGTGTTTTTTGCGACCACCATCTCAAAATATCAAAGTTTTCTTCATCTGTATCACTAAAATCAAAAGTAGTGGTAAAATAATTCTCAAGTTCCTGACTGAAACTTGTGGATCCACATGTACGCTTCGTCCGTTCCCTTAATAAAAGTTGTGATTTAGTAAGTTTAGAAGAAACAATACTAGTTGCAGTGGATTGTGTTTCATGTGAAACAATTTGTCCACCATATTTGATGTTATATTCATTATAAATATCAAGTAAATTACTTTTAATATTAAACAAAATCAATGAGATAGAAGGAATCGTTTCGCAATAGGCTCCAAAGATTCATAACATAATGTTAACATGTCGCTTAAGCCATCTAATTTAAGTCTAGGATCTAAAACAAAAGCACATAAAAAAATTTCAGGAATGAGCGAAAAATATTTTTCCATTTTGCTTTCATGACGAGAATACATTGAGATAAAACACTATCATTAGATTTAACATGTTCATGAAAAATACAAGCAATGTTACAACAATGTGTTAAAACTAAATATGAAGTAGGATAATAAACACCGGATAATTGGTCACTAGCATCATTAAAAACTTTTAAAATTTCACAAATACTAGTGCATAATTGATTTGAAAATAAATAAATATCACGATCTTGAACAAATTGATAAAAAAATGTACATAATAAATCTTTATATTCAATAGAGGATAATAACAATTTATATGTTGAATTCCAACGAGTTGGAACATCTCGTGCAAACTGCTTAGACTTCATATCATTTACTCTACAAAATTTTTCTCATTGCTTCATAACTTGGGGATGCGTCCATAAATAATGAATAGCGTTCTTAATTGGTTGAATATGTATGCCTAAATTTTTTAGCCCATCTTGAACACACAAATTTAAAATATGACATGTGCATCTAATATGAAAAAATTTGCCACCTAGTGATGGTTTACATACTTCAATAAGCTCACTAATACTAAAAATATTTGCACTAGCATTATCAAGAGACATTGAAAAAACTTTGGTAGTTAGACCATATTCTTCTAAAATAACAAATATAAGTTGAGAAATATTTTGTGTCGTGTGTGATTCGTTGAAACATCTATATGCAAGCAACCTTTTTTGAATGTTTCAATTATTATCAATCCAATGATATGTGACAACTAACTTTTTCATTGTGCGTTTGAGACTATTTCTTGGAATATGTCTAATAGAAGGATTTGCACTTATAGAAAGCCAATTTTCAAAAGATAATTTATCGCTAAAACTAAAAGAAATTTGTTCAACCACACAAAATTTAGTCGTTTCTTCTCTAAATCTAGCTTCGTTATATTTAAATAGTTGAGATTCATTACCCGGTTAAGAAGAGAATGCCGGAATTTGAGTTTGATCACGAACAATCCCAATTTCCACCGGATGATTTTTCTTGATATGCCGCGTCAAAGTTCCATAACCACCTTCTTGTTTAAATTTGTAACATTTTGAACAATATTTGCATTTGGCTTGAAAATCACCGGAGGGAAGCGCCACCTTCTCGAAATGTTTGGTGAAGATATCGGATGTCGGGCGAGGCACCGCTCGAGTTTGTCTTTGAGAGGCCGCCGGATCGTTCATACTTTCTTGACTTGCATGATGACGTGGTGGTTGTTCATCTTGTTGTCTTTGTTGCGCCTCTTGTCGAATTTCTTGAATTTCATCATCGGAATATTCAAGATCAAATCCATCGACATTGAATTGAGGATACTTGACCTCGGGTGGTATGATGCTCTTTTCCTTTCCTTTTCCTTTGTCACCCCTTACGACTTGATCCCGCTCTAGACATTTGTAATTGTATAAATATGAAAATAAATCAACAATTGACAATAAACCAATAATCGAAACTTGATATTTTTTTATAATTCAAGAGATTAGAAGGAATTGAGAATGGAGAGAAAATTGTGTTAATAAAATGAAAGGGTACTTGGGGGTATTTATAGATAAAAACTAATTTTTTTTAAAAAAAACCGGTTGACCCGACGGGTCCTGCGGGTCGGCCGTGGCCGTTGAATGACCACAAGATTATGGTCATTGGATCATCTGGGCGTCCATGTGGGCGCCAATTGTCCAACCCGCCGTGTTGCCGATTTTTTAAATAAAAAACAGGGATCGAACCGGATATTTGCGGGTCCGGTCCCGGTTTCGGGTTGGACCCGTTGACCTGGTTAACCGGCCCATTAACCACGGGCCGGTTCCGGGTCAAAACCGGCCTTTGGCCAGGTCTAGCTCAAACGAACCCCTAAAAATATAAAATTTTAAAAAAACCAGTTATTTTCCAAGCATAATATTTAATATAATTTATTTTATATTTAATTTAAATTATTTAACAATCTCTTTCCTCTCAATTTAAAACTAATGAATTAACCAATTGTTATATAATATAAGTGAACCAAGCGTCCAAGCTGTTTGTGAGCTATTTGAATCTCGATTCGATAAAAGCTCGTTTGAGTTGGTTTAATGTGACTCGTTAAGATAAACAAATCAAGTTCGAGCTTTACGATATTCGGCTCGTTAGCTCGAGAACATGTTTATAGTAGGCTCGTGAGTCAGCTGTAAAATGAAAAAATAATAGTTTTAATATATAAAAATCTATTATTAGAATTAAATTACGAATTTTAATAAGAATATTATATTTTTCTCTAAATATAAAATGTAATTTGTAATAAATCTAATGAATATTTAAATTTATAAGTTATATTTATTAGATTTGTTCAGCTCGATAAAAGCTCAAATAAGTCTGTGAGCCATGAATATATTCGTTAAATAAAGCTCGAGTTCGGCTCGATTATAAACGAACCAAACCCAAACTTCCAAGAGTTCAGCTCAGCTTGACTCTATTACATCCCTACAGGCCCTGACCTTTAATGTAATAAATGTGACAAGTGCCTCAAACCCAACAAATTTTGGGGAACCAAAATCTAAAAAAAAAATCATTAATATGATAGCCATCTCATTTTAAATAAGCCCATAAATTTGATAAGCCCTCTTTTTTTCCAAAGTCCCAACGGGCAACATCATGCAATCCTTTATTTTTTACCAAGAATACATCCACTATGTTTGGTGGACTGAATTTGGTGGGATTTGGATTTAAAAATACTGTTTTGGTGTTTGGCAAAATAAAATTTTAAAACTGGATTGGTATTTGATGGGATTTCATGATATTTCATTTAACTAAGTGAAATCCTTACAGAATTGGTCGCATTTCATGAGATTTCATGGGATTTAGATTTATAAAAATAATAAAATTATTTCTAATAATAAATTTGTAAACTTTAGTTATAAATTTAAGTTTTCCTAACATTTTTTTTTTTTTTTACAAAATATCACTTTCCTAAAATTTATGCTAGTCTCCAAAAAAAAAAATTATGCTATTAAATTTCAATATGTATTTTAACTTTTTTCCAAACACCAAAATGGAATTTGAATTCCATGAATTTAAAATCTAAATACAATTCAAATTCCAAATTCAATTCTAAATTCTATTTTTTAGGCATCCAAACAAACTCATCAGAATTCAGAAGCGAGAATAAAAAACAAACACATAGAGGAGAGCATCGACGCCGATATGGAGGCAATAGTGGAGGGCCGATTCTCTGTGCTTCAAGAATCAAGCGTTCTGGTGGCATTGAACGTGGTCCGGGATATCACCGGATCCGTCGTTCAGTGCTATTGCCCAACCACGGACCACCCATCGCAACAAGCACCACCTAGCATAAAGCCGTGAACTGTGTATGTTTCTCACTATTTCTTTTAATGTATTTGTTGGTGAATCATTAGTCATTAGAGTGCGTATGATTTCAATCACCGTAATGTTTACAATTATTAAATTTATTTATTTATTTTTTAATTCATAGAAAATCACTTTGTTGATTTCTATGTTCATTGATTGATTGCCCCTTCAATTTTATATTTTGGACGATGTCATTTGGAACATGAATTTATATTTTGTTTAGATCTTCTTTGTTTTTTCAGTATTTGCTTATAACATATTGTTTTTGTTAGGAATCAATCCAGAAGAGTTTTGATATTTGAGAATTACCAGACAAACAAACAAGAACACAATCCCAACGCACACAGATCAAAGCACCAACTCACGCGAAAGCAAATAAATAACACAAGTATTTACGTGGTTCGGCAAGGAATTTGTCTACATCCACGGGAGAGCAACACAACCACTTTATTAATCACCAACAGAACAAATCCAAGCTCAATAACCAAAGCTTATTGCAGAGATAGACTAAGATAAACTCTCAAGCTAGATACAGACTCAATTCAAGATTTTATACTTGAATTCTTCCCGTCACAATCTTCGCTTAGTTTCTCTCTTCCGAAATCTCTCCTTCTTCTCTTCCAATATATTCTGAAGAATTTAATTTTCTGTTATGTTCATTGCGGCCAGCTTCCATCTGCTTTTATAGAGAAATAAACCGACTTTTATCTTTGGCTTTAGGTCAACAGCAACTTACGACCCAATTATATAGTCAACATGGTCCAACCCAATAAGCCTTCATTCATCAGTCTGATCTGTTCTTGTACTTTGATCTGCTTTGATCTGCCTTCAATCTTATAGCTTCTCGGACACTTCATCTGAATTCTAACCAAGTCACAGTACTCGAACAATCGATCTGCACGAACTCATCCGAAGACCCATCTGACCATTACTTCGATCTGATCCCAGTATTCGATCTAGACTATGAATTCATCTGATCACTGAACTCATTTGATTTGCACTATTTGATCTGATCTCATCTCAATTCTTATTCAATCTGATAGAAGCATACTTCAACAATCTCCACCTTGATTCTTTCAGGTTGAATGTAGCTCTCCATCCTAGTCTCCTTGGCTAATTTCCAATCATCGCATTAACTAAGTCCAAACATTTCTTGAACTTATCATACGGCAGTGACTTCGTCATAACATATGCAGGGTTTTCTTCTGATGATATCTTCATAAGGATCACATCTCTTTTTTCAATTATATCTCTGACGAAATGCATCTTCACATCTATGTGTTTCGATCGTTTATGATAGACTTGGTGTTTTGTCAAGTGTATTGCACTTTGATTGTCAAAGTGTACTACAACTTGATCTTGTTTTACACCAAGCTCCGCTATCATCCCTTTTAACCACAATCCTTCTTTTATGGCCTCAGTAACAGCTATGAATTATGCCTCAGTGGTAGAAAGGGCAACCACTGACTGTAAATTTGACTTCCAGGTGATTTTTGTGCCATAAAAGGTGAACACATATCCAGTCAATGACTTTCTCGTGTCTAAGTTCCCAACAAAATCTAAATCCACACATCCAACTACCGGATCAATTCCATCTTGTTGTTTTCAAACTTCAACCCCAACCCAGTTGTGTTTATGAGATATCGGAGAATCCATTTCAGAGCTTCCCAATGATATGTTCCCGGATTATCCATAAATCTTGACACTACACTGATTGCTTATGCCAGATCAGACCTACTACACACCATTCCATATATGAGACTCCCCACTCCACTAGCATATGGAATACCAGTCATCTTCATCTTGTCCTCCCCACTTTTAGGTGACTGATTCGCAGATAGCTTCAAATGCTGTCCCATATGGGTCAAGACAGATTTTTCTTGATTCATGTTATACCTCAGAACAACCTTCTTCAAGTAGTTCTTCTGACTCAGATGAATCTCCTGTCTTTTTCTGTTTCTCATTATGTCCATGCCCAAAATCTTCTTCGCTTCTCCCAGATCTTTCATCTCAAATTCTGAGTTGAGCTGTTGTTTCAAGGATGATATCTCTGTCCTACTTTTACTTGCAATCAATATATCATCAACTTAAATCAGTAGATACAAGATAACCCGCCCTTCTCCTTCTTCAGATAGACACATCTGTCATATTGGCTTCTCAGAAAGCCAATACCAATAATGAACTCATCAAACCTCATGTTCCACTGTCTCGGACTCTGCTTCAGCCCATACAATGATTTTCTCAGTAAGCAGACCTTGTTCTGTGTTTTCTGATGTATGAAGCCCTTAGGTTGTTCCATATAAATGGTTTCTTCCAGGTCACCGTGTAGAAACGCAGTTTTCACATCCATCTGCTCAAGCTCCAAATCGAGCTGGTTCACCAGTGCTAACATAATCCAAATGGAACAATGTTTTACCACTGGAGAATATACCTCATTAAAATCTATCCCTTCTACTTGACCAAAACCCTTTGCAAACAATCTTGCTTTATACTTGATCTGATCTGTACCAGGAGTTCCTTATTTCTGTTTATAGATCCACTTGCATCCCAATGTTTTCTGATGCTTCGGTCTGTCTACTAGTGTCCAGGTTTGATTCTTTTCAAGTGAGTTCATCTCTTCATTCATAGCTTCCATCCACTTGTTTTTATGTTTACTCGCCATAGCTTCATCATAATTATTCGGCTCTGAATACTCCACCTCCTCAGATACTGTAAGTGCATACCAAGCCAGATCAGCTTCAACAAACCTCTTAGGAGCTCTGATCTCCCTTCTGGTTCTGTAGTAGCCCGAACCCTAATTGAGTAATTAAAGGATTAATGCTAATTAATTCAATTAGGCATCGGACGGATCGGAAGCTCCGAAGGGACGATCGGAAGCTCCGATCGGGATCGGAAGCTCCGATGAGGATCGGAGGCACCGATGATATTACGTCATCCATGACGTGTGGCGGGATCGGAAGCTCCGATCAGGACCGGAGGCTCCGATCACCCCTATCCGGAGTCAACAAGTGATATTTTGACACGTGGCAGATCAGGATCTTCGGAAGCTCCGATGGCAGGATCGAACGTTCCGATCGAGGTTCGGACGTTCCGATCGAGGATCGGAGGCTCCGATCGTTGTCTATAAATAGAAGGCCGAGACTTCATTTCTCCTTGCCAATTCCGGATTTTCTCTCTATTTCTAGTCATATTCGAGCTGTTCTAGTCTTCTTAGGCTTGGTCCGGAGGTCGGAGAGGCGTTCGATAGTCGTAGCGGAGTTGTGCCCAAGTTCTGGAGGCATCGACATCAAAGGGCTAACGACGGACGAAGGTATAGCTTTTGCTTCCTATAAATATTTAGGAGTATGCAATAGCTTAGTTAAGGCTTTTAGAGCACTGTAATGATAGTAGTATCATTTTGCTGTGTAGGCGGACTTTAGGCTTGGGCTTAGAGCTGGTAGTGCCTACCTGGTATTTGAGGTACGAAAGTACTGTTCGAGATACCCTGACTGAGTATGCATGTATTATGTGACTGCATGATTTATATGCCATGATATTATGCTGCATTCATTTGCATCTTGCTGTATCTCCTTCGAGATGTCTGTTAGTAGGGTTGTACCCTATCCTGTTAGTGGATGGACTTCCATCGATTTGGGTCCGGTGTTTCCACGGTTATCTCGGTATGGGAGCCACCTCCTGAAGCGACGGCACAGCGTGCTACATACCAGGGCCCGGTCTGTCTCTGTTATCTGATCCTTGACCTCGAGTCTATAGGGAGTTCACTTTGCATGCATGTATACTCATACTCTCGCACTGAGCATTTTATGCTCACGTCTCGTACTCTGTATTTTTCTGGACACCCTATTCCATGGGGCAGGTTTGCGATTGGACGAGGAGGGTGGATCCAGGAGGGGCTAGTCAGTGGTTGGCCAGCTGGAGCTTCGTCTAGGCTTTATTACTGTTGTTTGGGTTTATACAGCTATTCGGTTTGGTTGTATATTATTGGATAATTACAGATTCCTTTACTTGGGATTGTATTTTGTTATTGATTTCCGCAGTTTTATTCTGATATCTGTTTTATTAAGTTAATTGCATGCCTAAGTTCTGTTTAGTAGGTGATCCGGGTAAGGGTCACTACAGGTTCTGTCCCTTGCAAGATTATAACTAATCAAATCTTTGGTTTGATCTCTTGCTGTCACATTATCATCTTGCATCTCATCTGACCCTTCATCTGGCAAAGAAGACTCCACCTCAATCGGTAGTTTATCATTCACACTAATCTGACTGTCCTTTCTATCTGTATTCATTTTATATCTCAGTTTGAATTCATCAAACTTCACATCCCTGGTGTTGAAGCACTTTGGACCTCTTGACTCCAGGTTCCAAACCTTATAACCCTTCACACCATTCGGATACCCAATGAATATACATCTGACTGTCCTTGCTTCCAACTTGTTCTGTTTCAGATGAGCATATGTTAGACATCCGAATACCCTCAAGTTTGAATAGTCTGCAGGTGTTCCACTCCACTTTTCCATTGGTGTCTTGAAACCAATCACACTGGATGGACATCTATTGACCAAATAGCACACAATAGATAATGCTTCTCTCCAGAAGGACTTAGGAAGAGAAGCATTGATCAACATACATCTGACCCTTTCCAAAAGAGTTCTGTTCATTCTCTCTGCCAGGTCATTCTGCTGTGGTGTTCCTACCACTGTTCTGTGTATGGTAATGGCGTTCTCCTTACATAACTTCACAAACTTATCTGATAAGTATTCCAGCCCATTATCTGTTCTCAGGTGTTTAAGTCTTCGATCACTCTTGTTCTCAACTGCCAGCAGCCATTCTTTGAACTTGTCATAAGCTTCATCCTTAGTCTTTAAGATGAATATCCATACTCTCCTTGAGTAATAATCTATCAAAGACATGAAGTACCTGTCTCCACCATGAGTTTCTGTCCGAGAAGGACCCCATATATCTGAATGAATGTAGGCCAATGGTTGCTCAGTTGTGTGACTTCCTTGACCAAACGATACTTTTTTTGATTTTCCAAGAGCACAACTATCACACAACTCCAGTGATTCGATCTTATCTCCACCTAACAAACCCTGTTTAGACAGCTCATGTAATCCCTTCTCACTTACATGTCCAAGCCTAAGATGCCATAGCTTGGTTATGTCTTGTTGTTCCTGAATACTTGCTGTACTTTCAATAATCGTTTCACCTTGTAGTACATATAGGAGGTTCTTTTTGACAGCCTTCATAAAAACCAGAGATCCTTTTGACACTGAGATACTTCCTGCTCCTGATTTAAATGAATATCCCTGAGCATCAAGTATTCCCAATGATATCAAGTTTTTCTTCAACTCGGGCACATACCTAACCTTAGTGAGTACTCTGTCAATCCCATCATGCATCCTTATTCTGATATTTCCAGAGCCCTTTATCCTGCATGATTGATTATTTCCCAACAGTACCATGCCCTGATCTGATTCTTCCAAATTTTCAAACCAAGATCTTATGGGATACATGTGAAAGGAGCATCCTGAATCTAGTATCCATTCGTGGTTTTGATCACCTTTAGAAACCACCAATACTTCTGCTGAGTCATATCCATCTGAAGCTATGGCCAGAGTACCATCTTCCTTGGGTTTTTTTTATTGCTTCACTTTTCTTTCTGGACAATCTCTTCTTAGATGCCCAACCTTTTGACATGCATAACACTTCATATTACCCAAATTTCTGTTCTGGTATCTTCCTTGACTCTTCGATCTGGATTTTGGCCTGTATTTCCCATTGGGTGTCCTCCTATCACTCCCGCCCCTCACCGTAAGACCTTCTCCATGTGATTCAGTGTTTATGTTTGACTTTCTCTGAAGTTCCTTGGATTGAATAACAGACATAAATTCTTCCAAGGTTATTGTCTGTTCTCTTCCATAAAGCAAAGCATATCTGAAATTTTCATATGCTTTTGGAAGAGCATTCAGAAGTATCAAAGCCCGATCTTCATCCTCAAGCTTTACTTCAATATTCTCCAAGTCATCCAATATCTTGGTGAATTCTTCGATCTGGTCTTCAAGGTTCTTCTCATCCTTTATCACAAAGGAATACAACCTCTGTTTCATGTACAGACGGTTAGCCAGTGATTTCATCATGTATAAATTTTTGAGTTTAAGCCACACCGCCGCTTCAGATTCTTCTCTGGCCACCTCCCGAAGAGGTCTATCACCCAGATAAAGAATAATTGCACTGTGTGCTTTCTTGAGCAATTCATCCTTGTTCTTTATCTCATCGGACATCTCCTCCTTCTTCTTAAGAGCTTCCACCAATCCTTGTTGTATCAGGATTGCCCGCATCTTAATTCTCCAGAGCGAGAAATCGCTCTTGCCCGTAAACTTCTCAATATCGAACTTCATTGATGCCACTATCTTTGCTTAGTTTTCCACAGACGGCGCCACTTGTTAGGAATCAATCCAGAAGAGTTTTGATGTTTGAGAATTACCAGAAAAACAAACAAGAACACAATCCCAACGCACACAGATCAAAGCACCAACTCACGCGAAAGCAAATAAATAACACAAGTATTTACGTGGTTCGGCAAGGAATTTGCCTACGTCCACGGGATAGCAGCACAACCACTTTATTAATCACCAACAAAACAAATCCAAGCTCAATAACCAAAGCTTATTACAGAGATAGTTCAAGATTTTATACTTGAATTCTTCCCGTCACAATCTTCTCTTAGTTTCTCTCTTCCAAAATCTCCCATTCTTCTCTTCCAATATATTCTGAAGAATTTGATTTTCTGTTATGTTCATTGCGGCCAGCTTCCATATGCTTTTATAGAGAAATAAACCGACTTTCATCTTGGGCTTTAGGTCAACAGCAACTTACGGCCCAATTATAAAGTCAACATGGTCCAATCCGATAAGCCTTCATCCATCAGTCTGATCTGCTCTTGTACTTCGATCTGCTTTGATCTACCTTCAAGCTTATAGCTTCTCGGACACTTCATCTAACTTTTAACCAAGTCACAGTACTCGAGCAATCGATCTGCATGAACTCATCCGAAGACTCATCTGACCATTACTTCGATCTGATCCCAGTATTCGATCTGGACCATGAATTCATCTGATCACTGAACTCATCTTATTTGCACTATTTGATCTGATCTCTTCTCTATTCTTATTCAATCTGATAAAAGCATACTTCAACAGTTTTTGATAATTTATTTTTTCTAAATTTTATTTCTAAAATTCATATACAAAAACTATTATTTCTATATGAATATTAAGCTTTGAGGGCACCATTTTTGATGCTCGCCTCAGACCTCAAAATCTCAGGTTCGGCACTGCATCCCTACCAATATTAATTGCTAGCATTAACCACACGGGTAAGATCATTTTAATTTGTTTTAAAGCAAGATTTCAACTAAATAACTACTAATTGATTTTATGAAACTTTATTTAGGAAGTTTTTGCAAAAGATTATGCTTTTGTAGAAATGATTAAATTTATAGATTAAAAAAAAGTTAAGAAAAATCAAAAGTTGGTGGTTTTTGAAAACAAATGTGAAAATCTAAAAATCAAAGTTGGGTAGTGTTTGATAAATAAGTGATTAGAGTGATTTTAACATTGATCTTTTTATTAGAATAACTTTTGGAGAATCATAATCAACATGTAACTAGCTTTTGGATTTCAATTAAGTTAAGTATAGGCTAGCACATATTTGAGTATAAAGAAACACACAAAAGTGATTTTTTTAAGCCAAAATCTAAGCATAACTTTTTTGCTAGTGATCGCAAACATTTTTTAAAATAACAATAATTTTTTTTATCATATAATTTTTATGGATCAAACTTAAATTTTTTTTAATTTTTTTTTCCTAAAACAAGAAAAATGAAGGTGAGCAGGACTTTGGTCGAACTATTTAAATCCAGTAAAATTCAGAAATTAAATTTTATTTTCTCAAAAGAACATTTTTTTAACACGTCAAAAAAAAAAAAGATTTTTATCGCAAAATTTCAGAGTTATTTTTGTATTGTTCATTAAAATCTCGGGCGATCGATTCTGTGGAGCTGTAACGCGTTTCATTCATGTGGGCGATCGGCCACAGACAGATGAAATGCAGCAAACAATAATGGAGGATGCCACTTTGTACCGGCATCTGCACAAGTTGGTGGGCTTGAAGTCTGCGGAAGAGCTTGAAAACTTGCTCGAAATGCTATGGCAGACCCGCAAAACTGGTCTTTCCGCTCCACAAAAGTCTTCCCTCCAGTCCCTTCTCAGACTACCCATTCTCACCGACCTCGATCCCGTGAGTAATTATTGCTCCCTTCGCGGTAAATCTTGTGTTTTTTTTTTTTTTTTTTTTTTTTTTTTTACCGGTTTTCACTTGCTACTATACATAATTTATTACTGTTTTTTAGACTAAAAAAAATCCAAATCAATCACTAAAAAAGTATGGAAGAGTATGGCAAACCAAGAAACTTTAAGTGAGATGAAAAAAAGGTGGTTACTTTAAAGGGCTTTCCCTTAAAATATAGCTGGTATGTTATACCTTGTGTTCCATCCAAGATTACATCTGTTAACCCGGAGTTTGAGATTTTGTTTGAAACTACATGGTTTGAACAAAGTGTAATGTGATCATGTTTTCGGTTTGATTCTCTGTTGTATGCATGTTCTTTACTGGCCTCGCGCACGAACTAAAGTCAAAGATATCTCACTTAGTACAAGCTAAACTTAGTACAGTTTTAGCGGCACCATATAGGACAAAAATTTGCTTGAATAGGTATCTTGTGATAGGTGTAGACGTGAAAGTAGTACTTTTGAAATAAAAACTAATATTCTTTTTATGAACTGGGTTGGGTTTAGAAATCTGTTTAATCAGAACCATGAGACAAACTCATAGGAATTTTTATGTAATTGTAAATAATTACCTGGCATGCTTTGCATGCATTGTCTTGAATAGTTTGTCCTGTCCGTCCAATCCACTCATTACAGAGTAGATCTCTACTTCATTAAGGGTTAGCTGAGACTGTTCAATTTGTGATGTTAGTGTTCTTGTAGATTCTGAATCTCTGATTAAATTTTGACATGCATTTAGGTGTTGATTATAGGTGCTGGCATGCCTTCGTTCTCTTCTTATGAAGTATTTGAACGAGAGTTTTGGTGGTAATTACATCTTGAAGCTGCTTCCACCTGATATGACACTGGAAATGCAAAGCATTCTGCTTGTAACATTGCAGAAACATCAGAGTCAGTGGAAGGAAGAGCTGTCCCAAGAAGAGGTAATTAATCTTTCTTCTTGATTTCAAAGAATACGGTATCCTGTCTATGCTAATGAATTGTAGAAATTTCTTTGACGCATGTGATTTTTGCAAACATATTATGAGAGATGATGTGCTGCACATATTTTTGTTATCATCTTTGATTGTAAGAGTTTTATGCTTCTCTGGCAGCGTTTATTCGGAAAGACCAGATTCTCATATCAGCTCAATGCTGGCCTTCCGATGCCCTCCCCATCGTTTTCCTTTACCGAGGTTTCTGGGTCATTATTGCCACGACAATATCCTATTACTCAATTCAGCAGTCATAATTTTGGAGGCCATAATTCGATTGCTGCTGAAAGAAACGTGTTAAGTTTTCCGTCGATGTTAACTCTTCAGAACGACGCGTTCCCAGGTGACACTGTGGTATGCTATTTTATCCCTTATGAAATAAAATTATCTTCCCACCCTTTACCACCTTTTTGTCGATTCATCGAGATGTTTTGACATTTATTCATGCTGCCTCTGTAATCTGGTCTGTTGTCCATTAGTGTATAATATTAAAGTAACATGCTTATTTCTGTCTTATGTTGTTTTCTGATCATTCACTGAATTTCCACTCCAGAATCCACGGAAATGATCAACTTTAATAAAAGTTTTCTTTCTTCTGGAGAAAGCTATGCTGCTAACTTGTGTTGATGTATAAACTTGTTGCAGGGAACTTTTCCCCAACTAAAGTCCGTGACATGGACTGTAGAGAATAAGAATGCGGTGCCAGAGAGCCGAGTGGCTATTATTACGCTTAAGGTATTCGAATTTAAGAAACTTCTACGATTGTGCTCCATTCGATCGACCGAGACATCCAGAGTGTGAAAACTGATTTCAGCTAGTTGCATAAAATTTGGAATGTAAACAAAATATATGGGAAGAAAGAATAAGTGAATAATGAGTAGCCTAATGGGTGCATCAATGAATATGAAATTACACGACAATTGGAAATTACCACCTTCTATCATTTACACTCTGCTAAGGTTGCATATTGAAGTTTCATATGAAATTTTTTCGGTTATCTTTGATATAAAGTTCTTCGTAGTAATTGTTATTATCCTCTACCATATGCAATTGATGGATACATTCAACTTTTATATTTTTATGAAAGAATCATTAGGTTGACTGAATATGGACATTTTTTTCGTAAATGTTTCTCAATATATTTTCCATTTTTTTAATAAACATGCATCAGGAAGTGCGTCTCTGGTTCTCTGTACAGTTGTCATACCATGTTCCTTTTCTTGATTCCAGTTCCTTCTTATGTGATAGCTGCAAGATTGTAACAAGTCTCCTCCAACGGACACGGAAGTCAAGTTTCAACTCACAAAAGACACACTTGAGGCAGTGCTGAGATCATTGACTTACATCAATGAACAATTATCACGATTTGTAAGTGAAGTATTCTCTGTTTTGTGTCTTTCATGTTTATCACATCACAATGATAGGACCCTGCAAGGGAAACCTTTGTGCCTGTAGTATAGTTCTGTTTCTCCTATAAAGCTGCTGGTTATTCCTTATGAGTTATGTCACTGAGCCCAAAATGGTGTTTTTTGTTATGGTATCCTCATCATGACAATTGCTAGTTTTTGCAGTTTTGTAATGTATATATTTTGTTTTGGTTCAGGAAGGACTCTCTTCTTCGTTGCAGAAGAAACAACGGCGATAGCCAATCAGTTTTCCAGTAATACGTACATCTTGCATTTTTGTTAGTACTCTTGTGTTGTCGCTCGGTGTCAAGATGAATATTACTCACCATCTCCAGCAGCCTTTCTGTGTAGAGTCGTCTTCTTTTTGCCTTGACGGGTCTCAACATCGCTTGAGACCCTTTATTCGGGTGTCACTGGTGATGTCCCGAGAGACCGTGCCTTGAATTTTTAAGGCAGCAATCGCTTGCATCGTCATATTTAGCAGCAATGGAATTATTTACCACCAGCTACTAATGCTCGAATGATAGGATAATGTATTTATAGCCTCATAGGAGGTTTACCAAAATAAGGTCACCTATGTATAAATTATTTTTAATACATAAACCCAAGCTAATGTGTAAATGGTCATGACTTATCATTGATGTTTAAATATCTATTACTCAGGTGCCTCGACGTTTTATTGACTTTTGCCTCTATTATTCAGTTTAAATTAACAAATATTTAATTTAAGATATAATTGATCGATTAATTATGATATGATATGATTAATTTTGGCCAGATCTTTAGAGTTGCGCAAAACAAACTTTTGTTGCAAACCTTTTTGAATGTTAAATGTCAAAGCCCTCCTCCCTAGCCTAATTTATGCTTGAATGCGTGTGGTGTTGTCGTCCTCAATAAGATGTTCAAGTTGATGAAGTAGGCAAACATTTGGTCAGTGGTTAGGTGTTTGATTTTTTCTAACAACATTTTCTTGGACTGCACAGAGTTTGCTCACGTGGTTTGCAGAATATTGTCTTGACCGGAGATTTATCCAGCGTACATCAAACCGTAACCAACAGTTATTGATTTCCATGTCATAAAAGAAAATATATCACATAAATAATCATGTGACAATAATATCAAAGTTGCATAACAATGTATACTACTAAAAATTTGTTACAGTCCTATCGAATGTTCTATACCAAATCCCTACAGTAACATAAGGTTCAGTCTTCGTCTTTTTTAAGATCAAAATGGTCGAGTTATTTATTTATTTATTTTTTTACGGTTAAATGGCCGAGTTTTGAAGACATACTTCTGATAATTGTATATTTTGGTTAAATCACGGAGGAACAATTTTATATGTTTTAACTTTTTAGTTTTGAAAGCATTCCTATTTTTAATAATGATTAATATTGAAACAAATTGTAGGATTGTGTGTTATGGAACATGTTCTAAGATGACTTGTCCTAATATGATAAACGACCATTTTCCTGACTTCTTTTTGAAAGTCATTCCTTAAGAACCGATACTATGTTAGGACTTAAGATGGAATGGTTCAATGGATTTATATTCAATTTATTATTATTATTATTATTATTATTATTATATACAAATTCACTCAAATTTGTTGGGGCAATTTTCAGATCCATCATCTTCAATTTAAGATATTTTCAAGCCAAAACAAATTCTCAAAGTATAAATCCACTTCTGATGCAATCAGTATTTTGTTTATTAAGTTGGTTCCACTCCATTAAAAAAAAAAGAATTTAACATATTTAAAATAAGATTGATGTTTACTGCTTTATAAAAAACTATAGTAACTCAAATATTTTAAATCGTTAAATAACTAAAGTTTAATGTTGATTGTTCATTTACAAGAGCAATTATTAATTCCAATTTTATATATATATATATATCTATTTATTTATTTTTGATAAAACATTTCTTATTTCATGTTCAAAAAATCAATATTGTATTTTATATTATTATTAGAACAATAAATATTTTCTCTTGTCCGTTTTGCCCCCTCAATTTCCATTTATTTATTATTTTGACCTTCATCCACCTCTTTCGTCTGACCCTCTTCTTTCTCAAGGGTTTTTGCAATCTCTGTAATCCCAAAAGCCCTGTACGCAATCCCTATTGCGGATAAATACGATTCGACCCGTAATCCCACATCAACTTTACCATTCTTTCCGTTTTCATTTCAGATTTGTTGTTCTTTTGGGAAAAATATGCTGTAATGGAAGTGCTTCTACATTCAGGTACCCCATATTTTCCTAATTTGCGTGAAATTTAAGTTTTTGCTTAAATATCTTGCAGTATTGTTTTGCGGTGACAGCGGCGGAGGGAGAGGGGGTTTGTCGGGGCAGCCTTTGGCCATCTGTCTTAGATTTTTCGGTGGTCTTATGGATTTTATATGCGCATGCAAAAGAATATAACATCGTCCTTTTAAAATTTTTGGAGGTTTGGTTCCAAGGACTTCGAGCTCGGTCCAATATGTGGACATGAGCTAGTAAATTTTTTGTACTTTTTGGCCTCAAGATTTGCTTTTTTTGTTTTTGGTTATTTGTTATTTATTTATTTATTTATTTTTGATGTTTTTTCTGAACTGAGTTCTTTGGGTAATGGGCTTGGTCGTTAAAGAGTGAACTCGAGGTAAACTGGTTTTTACAACTATATACATGTGTTGACTGTATATGTTGGTATCTTGTTTTTATGCTGTTATGTGTAGTACATACATGAACATGTATACTTATGTGAATGCATCAGTAAATATATCTTATGAACACCAGCATGTGAAATGTCTGAAAATTAGTGTGTATTTATGAAGCCCATGAATTCTTAGCCATTTTTGGTGGGATTGAGAATCCATGCAAATTAGAGAAAATTTTTGTTCTCAAATGAGAATTCAATCATTCGTGTAATTTGAAATTTCAAGTCACGTTGGATGCTTTCAGATTTCAACGTTTGGTATCTTGTCTTCTTTAATTGGGTTTCAGTTATTACCATGAATAATGCCATCATATTTTATCTGTGTGATGTGGAGTGGTAGAAAAGCTTAATTAGTTATCATTCTAATTTTCTGTTTGATTTCTTGTAAATATCAAACTCTAATAATTTTTGTTTAGATGTATGAATCACGATTTATGCAAAATATATTAACTCCAAAAATACACAAGTACACGACTGTGATGAATTTTTAGTATCAATTCCCAATAACTATTTTTTGAGATTCACGGCTGGGAGAATACGGCCTTCAGATTCAAGACTAGAGATTAAAAATGGCCAGTGGTAGTAATAATTGTCCTAGACTCCTAGTACATGTGCTTATTTAAACATTCAATTTTTTATTACAAATAATTAATTTGATAACTTGTTTCTGTAACTTGACAAACTACAATATCAAATAATGTTTTAACAGGGATGCTTGATAGTCGTTTTTCTCAATCCAATTCACTTGCTTGTTGATTTCTCTTTTATTTTTGAAAGTTACATCTTGGTCTCGATAGATTGCATATTTTTTAGCATGTTTCAAATGAGAACTTATTTAATGCTGATAAAATGGTGATCATCTTGTTGACCAAATCAGTATTTTTGCTTCGTAGCTGATACATTGTGAAATGTAGATGTGCTTATTTTTATTTTTTATACTTGTGTCTTGCGGAGGTTAAAGTTCTAAATTGAAATTGACCGCACACGTCCATTTATGACAGGGCATACCGTTAGCCAGTGAAGTTTTGATTTTACTTTCTTGAAGATTTTGGGCTTGCTTGGTATTGTTTTACTTTTAGGAGAGTTGTGTGAAAATTATTGGGGAAATATTTTGAGAAAATAAATTTATGTTTGGTTTTGTTTTGAGGAAATAAAATTGTCATTATAAATGAAATTAATTACTAATATTTAAAAATGAATTTGAATATTTTGACTAAAAAGAATGAAAATGAGATACTGGTGTTTGATTTTATTTTTATATGACGTGGGACATAGTTGGAGAAATGAATCTAAACTAGGGTTGTCCTTTCTCACTTTATTTTTGCCGTCACCCCAATTCACCTGCAGAAACCTTCATCTTAAGCAAGCTGCCTCTCACTGACGCTATAGTAATATCCCAAAATCTTATCCGGAATAGTGGTAAAAAAGAATTCGCTTTATTTCATTCTTTTGCTATTTGGTCATTAAATATTTTTTTTTTTTTGCATTGACGGAGTGCTGTGCGGATGAGTTCAAAATAGGTGCCAGGAATTTGATTTTAGCCCTAATTTGGTCCTTATTATCGACAAGGAGGCAAAATGGGTTACATTTTTTCATTTTTTAGGATTTCCGATTATTGACTCTCTGATTTGAGTTGCAGATAAGCAATTTAGATCGTGTGTTTTCCCAGATTTCTGATTAGTCTGTCATTGGCTAACTCCTAGATCTTTGATGTGGTTCATGTCAATAAATATTGAGCACAATCAAATCTAGGTGCAGAATCTATAAAACTAACGAAATGGGCCTTCTATAGTTTTTGTTATTGTTTATATCCCCATCACGTGCACCGATGTATATTTAAGAACCGAAAGATATTTATAATCACATGATTTTCTTTTCGTGATTTTTGCCATTTATAATTCAAGTGTCTTGGTGATAGAACAAGATTTGGAGAATTTCCATCGCAAACTAGTTATAGAGTCCACATGTGGTGTACTAGTCTACAAGTACACTTCTCATGAAATATTTAAGATTTGTGGCATCAGTCGAGGTGGTAAACGGGAAGGGTTAGATTGGATTTGATTTAAACAAGGTTGGTATGAACAAGATTGATTGGCTGGTCAGATATAGTGGGATCTACGTCGGTAAGATATAGTGGGATCTACGTCTACCAACATGTGCAGCCTTCTTTTCTCATCTTCCTCGACTCATGGTATTAAATTGTGGGAAGAAATCAATTCGGTTTTCATCACTTGAATTTTCCGCTGATAAGAACCAACCGGTTACCTGAAAATATGGACCATCTCTTTAGGTCCATCGTTATCCGTTTGGCTTTCTGTATGCAAGTTACCCTTACCTTTGACTTCCTACACAGCTTTGGTGTTGGTCCTTGGATGTCTGCCACTCTGCCTTAGCCAGCAATACCGACCACCGAGCCTCTTTCTTTTGCGAGCATCCTGATTCCTGTGTTTGGCTAAATGTAAGGTTGCTGGGCACTTGACATTTGGCTGTGACCTTGATCAGATATTTATCTACCTACTCTGGCCATGGAAGGCAACTGAAGGCTGCCTATTTTTCCTACCACTATTTGTCCTAAGCCTCTCCGAGCGATCTACTGGCATCCCACAAACTTGTCATGCTGATCCATCAACTATCCACACCTAATTGGAATCTTGTCGATCAACTATTCACCTCTATTTCATGGTACCCTTATGACATGAACTTCTTTCCTCATCATGGGAATTCAAACTCATTGGTGCTGTAAAAGATACAGCCAGTTTGACTAGCAGTCTGGTTGTCCAATTGAATTCAGCTAGTTTTTTTTTTGAATGAAGAATTCAACTAGTTAGTACATTGGAAATGTGTCCTTTGCAGGGAACTTAGGAGGTGATTAATCAATCCATTTCTGTAACTGTCAAATAAATTGTCTGGGCGTACATGCATTTTCAAATGGTCTTATGCACTGGTTCTACTCACTGAACGAAAATCTCTGAGATGAAAATATTAAGTCACTATTCCTATAGATTGTATAGCCTTACAAAGTTGACTTTGGTTCTGGGGTTAATTAACTGCTTGGATTACTATTTTTAAGCTTGGATTTTCTGTAAATGATTATTTTCTATGTGGAACTATAGATTGCTTTAAATTTAAATTGTTTATCACTTCTATCTCTTAGTGGTACATTTTTGTATCTTCTTCTACTAACCATTCCATCAGAAGAAAGCTTTAATCTTCCTCCTAACCTCATCCCTGAATCCTCCTCTTTATTTTCTTTTCCTATGTGGTTTAAATTCATATGTACTATTGCAGGCATTTTTGGGGGTAAGTAAGTTCAGCAAACAGAAGGATGGCTGATGAAACTTTTGATGAGAAGTCATTGTCAGAGAAACTGTCTAAACTAAATAGTTCTCAACAAAGCATAGAATGTATCCTTTCTTTAGGAGGCAGTAGTCATTCATTTACTTTTTAATTTGGAAGTTGTAGTGTCACCCGACTTAGTTGACATTAATTTTCTGAAGAGGATTGTATCATCATGCATGCTATTTTTCTTGTTGCTTGAGTGATGCAGAAAATCCTTCATTTCATGCATGTACATGCTTCTTCTTCAGGGAATATTTACCCATTTTTCTACTCCTATCACCTATGTTATTCCATTTACCCCTGTTGGAAGGAATTTGACGTGTTGGAGGGCTTTAAAGGTGGGTGTGTGAGGGTTAATATACTTTTGTATATTATTCATATCTATCTTGTGTTTTGAACTATATGCCATTACCAATAGAAGGATCGAATTTTACAAATTCTTTTTATCTTGAGACACATGTTTCTGTCGTGTTACTTAATAAGCTGTATAAAAAGTAATTGTTATATTTGGTTTATGAAATTCGAAATAGTTTCAAAAGGAATTGAATATAATAGTGCGCGAGGAAAGTGAAACATTGTCATTTGTTTTTAATGTCCAACAGTGATGTAAAGTATAGATAACTTATTAGGGTTATATCGGTAATTTTGTATAGTGGTCATACCTAAGCAACCGAGTTAATTATTGGTATATTTACTGATTGGACGAGTTATTCGGTGCTACGAGGATGCTAATTGATTCTCATGAAGGCTAAGCTAATACAATCATAGTTATGAGGAAGCCAATTATTTTGAGAACAATCTTAGTTCCCTAACTGATAATAGCTATATCTCAGACCTTCTGATTTCATAACAGAGATTTTTTAAAGCCTCCACAGTTTCTGTTCTTTCCTGGGATGCTTTGGTTTTTGTTATACCGTGTCTTTGGTAGGTTATCATCAAATGGTGGTACTCTTCGAGATTGCGCACTGCAGCATCTCAGCATTTGGAGAAAAAAAAATGCCAAATTTTTCTTTCCAAAATTCAATATAGGTCGACGGCGTTACTTATCAAATGATTATGGGTCATGCAACTCGCACAGTTCTTGAAACCATTGTTTTAATTCTGAAATTTACTGTCATTGTTTTAATTCTGAAATTTACTGTCATTGTTTTAATTCTGAAATTTACTGTCATTGTTAAATAAAGATGCATTTTAGAGATATATGAGAGTAAACATGAAATTACATCTCTATCAATGTTGAGTTTTTCTCCTTGGTTTGTTTTTTCATTGTGTGCTGCGTTGGTTCTGGATTAGAAAGAAATGGGAGGGATTTCTTGTTGGGTGGTTTTCATTTCACCTGGATTTTGGCACTGGATTGTGTTATTTTGATTACCCAACCCAATCAAGTTGCTTAAAAATATTTTTTTTTAAAAAAAATATGTAAGTTGCTCAAGTTTTTCTTGTGGCCTGAATAAGATCAGCATGAGACACAATGGATTGGGTGTCTCAAGCATTGTAGATGTTGCGGAAAAAAATCTTTTTTCTTCTTCATTTTGTATAATTTTGGTTGATATCGACAATAAAATCCCTCAGAAATGTGTGTGATTAGTGGTGCATATCTTGATTTGTATTTTGCAATCGGAGATATTTTTTGATTTATGGCTGTAGATTTTACAGGAGTATTTTATAATGATCGGTAGATTATTATCTTTGATGTAATTTTTTCAATATACTCAGTTTTCTTTACTTTCCCTTATAGGTTAGGTTAGGTTAGAAATCATTGAGAAATTCCATTTATTCAATGGACTAAGTTTTCTTGTATACTATACATATTTTCTGATGATTTTCTGGGAATGCAGTCCTCCCCTACCATGACAGGATACATGACAGTGTAAACTAAAAAACAATTTTCTTGTTTATGCTTGTGAGATATTTTAGTGATTGTAATGTGAAAGTTGAATATGTATCTGAAGATATTTTTTTCGCATATGATCATTCAAAAATTTCAGAGTACGATGCAGTTTCTTTAACATCCAATCAGCTTTGTCTCGGTGGTGCATATCTCACCGGAAGAAGGCCAAGCATGTTGTTGAAACATGGGATAGGCTATTTCAATCTGCACAACAGGATCAGCGGGTATCTTTCTTGTACTTGGCTAACGACATCCTGCAAAATAGCAGGCGCAAGGGCAGTGAATTTGTGAATGAATTTTGGAAGATCCTGCCATCAGCTCTCAGGGGTGTTTATGATAGTGGTGATGAAAATTGCAGAAAAGCTGCCACTCGGCTGGTATTTCATCAACAACCTTTCTTATTCCACTAATACTTTTCTTTCCTTCTATCTGAGCACGAAAATAATTGCATAACCTCCTACTGAAGCATAACCAACCAGTGCCCTCGTCCATTGCATGGCTTCTCGTTCTCTGCCTATGCTTGTGTAAGCGTTGCTTGTGTTGGGTTGATACTATGTAATATACTCTTTCCATTATTTTCATGGCAATGTTTTAACTTCTCCTCCCTTTTTTATTTTTCTGAAGGAGTGGATTCTTGTCTTACATTCTCTCTGTAAATACTACAGGAGCGAGTCTTGTCTTTGGATCCTCATGGATATAATTTGTTTGCTTCTTTGTTGAACTTCTTTTACATGTTTTTGAACTCTAATTGTTCTTAAGATTTGCTAAAGTACAAGCATGATGGATGACTGATAAATTATATTATATTGTTTGCTACGGGCATTCTGAGGATGGGAGAGTACTTATTTTATCTAGTGAGCTTTGTCCTGCATATTAGTGGTAGAATTTTTATCAAATTATCTTGTCAAGTTACATTTAATTTGAATTTGACTGCTGCCAAAAAATTTCAACAATTATTTTTTCACGTCTTCTGTAGATGTGGCATCTATCTATCTGGTTGATGACATAAGGGTACTTAATCAGTTTATGTTTGATAATTTTTTTCTGGGAGGCAACGGTTTTACCTCATTATTTGTCAAACATCAGGATTTCTGTTATTTCGTTGCTGCTTTGAGACTACAATTTGACCCAGTTATCCTTATTTCCTGGTGTTCCAGAGCAATTTTCATTCCTCTCTTTTGTGCAGCTTTATGCCATGTTGCATACTGTTTCTTTCTTATAATCACTCCCACCATTACACCACTTGGTTGGTTGGCTACAAGGGCCAAATTTCTGTAGGCTATATGGATACGCCTTTTGTTGTATTATTATTGCTCTTCTATTTGTTCTCGCCTTCTTAATTACTAATATTTTGTGTTCTCTTTCCTCCCGAATTTTTGGGGATGCTCTTTATATCAGGTTGACATTTGGGAAGAAAGAAAAGTATTTGGATCTAAGGGTCAGAATCTCAGAAATGAACTGCTAGGAAAGAATCCTCCACTCAACACCGGAAAGAATCCTTCTCTAATCAGCAGTGGCAAGAATTCAAATCCTATCAAAGTTATGAAGAGAGATGCCCAGTCTTTGAGAATTGTAAGTAGACTTTGTTTTGGGTTTTAATTGGCATTTTTTGTTAGGTTTATTCTTAAGATATTCTTCTTTTTGCTGATTCCAGAAATTGGCTGTTGGAGGTATGCCGGAGAAAATTTTAACCTCATTTCATTTGGTACATGATGAGGTTGCCAATGAAGATGCTGCCTTAAACAAATGCCGAAGTGCTATTTCTAGCGTACAAGAAATCGAGATCGATGCTGTGAATGCTCCTTCTCAAGGTTTGACCATAGTTAGTTTCCTCTGAATTTGCTTGCTGTTTGTAATGATTATACCTTGGTTGTGGTTTTCTATTATGGTGACTCCATGAGTGCATCAAGCACGCTATTAACTTTTTAGGAGTGTTATAGATTCTTTTTTCTGATTCTATGACGATGTATGAATGTTGTGAAAATATCCAAGTCAATAGATGCTAGATGCAGTTAGTTTATAAACTTTCTGATGTATTTTAATTTCGTCTTCAGGAGATGTTCAGGGTTCTGTTGTTATGGATAACATGGAGAAACAGGAGAACATGCTTCACCAATGTGTTAGCCAGCTTGAAAAATGTGAAACAATCAGAGTGGCTTTGGTTTCCCAGCTTAGAGGAGCTCTGCAGGATCAGGTATGCTTTTACTTTGGGAGAAATCCTCTCTGCAGTTTATTTGGTTGTTGTTGGACGCATATTTATGTGTCGTAATGTTCAGTGCTAATCAACAACCTATTAATTTTATGCATGGATATGGAAAATCTTATATATTTTTTAAGATAGTATGTATCTGAATTTGGAGATGTCTAATAGGATAGAATGAGTTAAATAATAAGTTGAAATCTTTCCAAAATAACTGTAGTACTGTACAATGAACTAATGCCTGGAAATGTTACTTGATTGTATGACTATTGTTACAACTTAGGAAATTCCCAATCCTTGTATAGATTTCAAATCATAGGTGAGTGAGAATGTTACTAATGCAATTTTGACTCTGCATTTTCATGTCCTGACACATCATAACTTTCCAGGAGTCAAAGCTGGAGCTGATTCGGAGCGAGTTACAAGTAGGATCAATCTCCATCACTATCCTTCTCTACACAGTCACACACGTTCTTTTGTTTACTCTGGTGTGGACACTCACAACACACTGGTTTTTACCATGAATATTAATCTACGAATGTTTCTAGATAGCTGGTTTCCAAAATGCTAAACCACATATAGGTAACCCATCTTTGTTGAAAAAATATATTATGGGAATTAACTAATGATTTGTATTTTGTCCACATCGTATAATAAGAATGTGTATATACCAAAAAAGAGAGTTTTAAAAGCATTCGTACAAGGAAACTGAGATGGAAGTAAAAAATCTAAGCTAAAATAAATATTGAAAACAATCTAATCAAACCCTCTGAGGAAGCAAATCACTGGTATATTTTCACATGAATATGAATAATTCAACATTTATGCCCGCTCCTCGAGCTGGCTTAAGAGTGGCGTTTGGATGGTGAAGTTCTCCAAGATGTTTGGATCGAGAATTTCTTTTGAAAAAATGCTTAAAAAAATACAGAAGCTAGAAAATTTAGCTGTTATGTATTTTATTCTGCTTGCACAAAATAAAAAAGCTCATTCTGACTATTATATACAAAACAAGTGATCAGCTTTTGTTTTTAAAAAATAAAATCATTAAAAATGTGCATATTGATAGTTTCTCTCTTAAGTTAGGGTTTCTGCGTCGAAGCTGACCCGTAAACAGATTCGGTACACCATTTACTTGGTAATTGCCTAATTGGTACTGAAAGCTTCTAAAATTAAATTGATTAGGCTCCTTCTGTTTAAACCCTAATAGAAAATTGTCAGTGTGCCACAGCGCAAGCCATTTTACTGATTGCGATGTGATTTTAGGCCTTAAAATCAATTTTTGCCTATTTTAGGTAGATGATTGCTTATGTTTCCTCACCATTTGTAGTGGCCCATCAAGGCCAAATGGTATGATTTCATGGCTCTTTTGTTATTAGTGGTATACATTGATACCTGTTGAGATCGAGTTTTCTTTGGTTCTGCTTTTATATTCTTTCCCCTTGGTATATGATGTGTAACACCATTGCAATAATTCCATGTCTGGCTAAGTATCCAGCCACGGATACCTGCTACCACCTGTTTTATGTGTTTCATGGTTGGTTTTGAGCTTAGACAGAGTTGTTCGTGGAGAATGTGGCATGTCTTGATGTCTGTTATCTGCCATTTGGCTGTTAGCGCTGGACGTCATGAGTTTGATGTAATACTTGGTGGGATTAAGAGTGTTGAACTGTGCAAAGTTTCTTTCTTGGTTTTCCACATAGGTCTGTATTTCTTGCATAGGAGGCTATTTCTTGATTTGAACGTCGGTAATTCTGTGGTTTGCCTAATAGATTGTTGAATGAAAATTTGATAGTTGCATTTTGTGAGCAGAACCTTTAGATATTTGACCAGAAATCTTGTTGGATGAGAGATCCAAGTAGTACCTTGTTAGATCCGTGCAGCATGAAGACTTGTTGGGGTGAGGAGTACCTTGATCGCTTTTTCCCAATTTTATCCATAATAAAGGGAAGATCAATTTTTATGTGCTTGGTCCTGTTATAGTAAGTGATATTATGGGCGATACTAATGGCTGATTAACACAAAAGAATTCACTGGACTAAGTGGGATTATTGGTCATACTAATGGCTGATTAACACACAAGAATTCTGTTGGATTTTCTACGAAGTTTTTCCAGTTATCTTACCCAACTTACCCTACATATACCATTTGACAGTCTTGAAATCGGTCTTTGCGCTGCTCTTGGATACAATTGCGCGTTTGTTACTTCTTCCGGTGACCGAGTTCCTCTATTCTTGGGGCAATATGCTCATACAGGTTTTCTACCTATATGGACTTTGCCCAATATTCATGAACCTATATTTTTAATCACTTTTGGATCACTTTGTGGAGAGCATAGTTATTAAAAGTGCAAGGAGCCACAAGGTTTTGGAGCCCAAGGCATGCTCCTTTCAAAGGTGATGGAGACTCAGAGAAAAATTGATAGAACTACTACATATATCAATTAATCCATTATTCAAACAAGCTACACATATTTATAAACAACCAAAATACTTAATGAGACATTTTTCATAAGATCAAAATATCATTCAGAATACCAAATTAAGTTTGAAAAAGTGCAATAAAATGATAAATTGAAAAGAAATGATAGAATTAATTTTAAGTTGTATAAAAGGGAAGTCGTTGTAAATGCTTAAGAGAATGTAAAATGCAACTCCCTACGCGTCCCTGCCATGGGTTTTGGTTGTAGGTTGGCTTCTGTGCCAAATTTGAAAATGAAGTCGAGGTATATTTATGTATGCATTGTAGATGTAACCATAAAATTGGTTAAAACCAAATAAAATATTGCCTATACGTAGAGTAAAAAAATATGTGTTAGATCAAGGCGTGTGCATGGTCATTGCCTTGGGCCTGCTCCATGGCATGAGCGTGAATGTATTTTTACATTGGGCACAATTTTTGAGAAAATGGAAATTTTCGCTTCCGACTAGTATAAGCACAAAAACTTTGATAAGTTATGCCATCATTAGTAGATAATATTTTAGTTCATGTGTAGCAAGCTATCTTCTCTTATCAATGCAGAGCATATGAAAAAATGGTTGAAACACATTTGTTACTCTTTCTGAAATTTTGGAAAAAGAGTTGTCTAAATTTTTTTGGCTTTAACAAGTAAACCCCGTATACATGATTAAGATCAATAAAAGTTATGAACTTACTAGATCGTGATTGGTTTGAAACTTTAGTTGGGACTAGGGCATCTCATGTATTGCCAGGAACAAGATGAAACATCGTTCAAGATCAAGAATTGTAAATTGGCTATCTATTTTAGGTTTTGTGAGTGCACCCTTAATTCATATGAAAAGATCGAAGAAACGTTATTCACGGATCACGTTAGATAAATTGCTTTGGGAATTGAAAATTGGGTGTCCTAAATGATTGTTCCGGAGAATGGTATCACAACAAATGGTAGGCCAATTAGCAGAAAGTTTGGAGGAGATACAATGGTATAGCATCATGGACCATTTTGTTCCTCAGCATTCCTAATCTTCTTCCCCTAACTTGGAGTTCTTTTAGCGGTAGTTGGATGTAAGATTCCGTGCATTGGAGCCTTATAAATTCATTTTTGTGGAAACCTAACGATATAGAATGACGGTATCTATGATGCCTTCGTCATCAGTTTGTACCCGAAGATATCGCAAATGACGCTGTTGCTATAAATACAGTGTATACACAAGATTCCGACAATTTGATTTGCCTGATTTACTCTTCGTTTTCATCCATAATTAATTTGTACTCCACTCCTTTCTCATCAAGCCATCAAGCTTTTTGCAGGTTATGCATTTCTTTCTTAACATATTGTGTTCTAGGTTTTGATGACTGATACACCACCCTATAGTTTAATCTGTTATGACTGATTCAAGTTTCGGAAGCTGATCTCTGCTTCCCCGAACTCTAGACTTCAAGCATACATTTACATACAAAATTGTGAACTATCTAGTTTCGGTACT
This sequence comes from Henckelia pumila, assembly GCF_033568475.1. Lineage (NCBI taxonomy): Eukaryota > Viridiplantae > Streptophyta > Magnoliopsida > Lamiales > Gesneriaceae > Henckelia > Henckelia pumila. The sequence continues at coordinate 36,626,983 of NC_133122.1, forward strand.
TTGTTTTTATGTATTGGTGCACGATGACATGATGGGATAGAAGGGTTTAACTCTTTATGCAACATGCAGGCTGCTCGGGGTCATATTGAGAAAGCAGCGAATATAAAACTGCAGCTCGCATCACCCTCCTCGGCACCAGCTGTGAACCAATCCATATTTTCTCCCAGTCTGACAATAAACAATCTCCCCGCGCCTCCACCTTCCAATCCTTTGACGTCTTTTGTGAACTCCATCGACAAGGAGGAGTCGCAGAAGTTGACGGCAGCTGCGGTTGCTGCAAAACTTACCGCTTCCTCATCTTCTGCCCTGATGTTTACATCTGTTCTCTCCTCTTTCGTAGCGGAAGAGGCAGCATCAAAAAGCAGCGGGTTGAAGAGGCCCAAGTTAGATACACCCATTCCTTTTCCAGGTTTGACCAATCCGGAGGGAAATAATTCAGCCTATTTTCCTACTACGCAGCAAGCATCAACTAATATGCCATCCGTTCAGTCGTTAGGCGTTCAGTCTGTGTCCCAGTTGAACCCATTACAAGCTCCATTCCTTCCACCACCTCCAGCTCCGCCACCACTCGCACTTCCTGCTAATGTATCCGGGAATCCGTTAATGCAGTCTACAATGATGGGGCTGCCATTCAACTATGGTGCCAGCAACATACTTCCTGCACAATTGTCTTCAAACGCTGCTGCTGCGTACACCAGGCCAGGCCTTCCACCCCAGCTGCAGAACCAACAGGCTCAGTCACAGCAGCAGCCACCTGCAAATGGTGGATACTTCAGGCCACCAGCCGTTGGGTTCTATGCTCATAGCCATCAGCCGACGACCCCTCCCGTACACAAGCAGTGAGTAGGTAATGGTAAGGTAAGGATTCCCCCCTTGTCATTTTTGTACATTTATAGAAGTCATTAATGGCATAGGAAGTATAATGTTTCTTTCGATATCCTTTAGTACACATTGTGTTGTCAAGATGGGTATGTTTTTAACCAGGAAATGTGGTACTTTTGGCAAATGTAAACATCATGTAGAATTTGTAGTGTTTAACTATTATAGTCTGTAACTGGGCAATGTGTTGCTTTTGGACTTAGGCTTATTGTGGTTTTATGTAAACACCGAGTCAAACTAATTCTTCTCTCTGCACATACCATTATTGCTTTATTGACTGTGTTTATTATTATTATTTTTAAATTAATTTTGGTAAATATAATATGGTGGCAAAAATTTATAAGAACAAGTTACTCAAATTTTCCATTTAACGATCATACCTCATTCAAATCTTAATTATTTTTTTAATACTATGCAATTTATTTAAACTCCACATATGTTCAGTTTACATAGTGGTGGTTGTGATGCTATCCTACGGAAATTGCATGCAAATCCTCGGATTGTGAGGTTCATCAAGTTTATTATTTGCAGTGGACAAAATTTAAATATGAAAGATTTTGGCTCCGTTTGGATAATCATTTTAAAAATGTTCTTAAAAAATGTGTTCGAATAAGATTCTTTTGAAACATTTTTGAAAATTTTTCGTTCACTTAAAATTTGAAAGTATAATATGATTCAAAAAAATAAATAAAATGAAAGTATAATTTTTAAATAACAATTAGTATTTTCGGAGATTAAACTTACCTCCAGTTTTTCTTGAATATTAGAACTTTATTGGCCAGAATCAAGTTTACTATTTATAGTAGGCAAAATCAACAAAGAACTTTGTGCGATTTCAAGAGGATAAAACTAGAAATTTTATACAGCTGAAAATTTTTATTCGAAATATCAATGTGATAGCTTGCGCCCGATCAAGAGCACTGATCCAAATTTTGCTTATCTTCTTCATCTGAAGTTTTCATGTACCATTTTATGGGACGAGCTGTAGTTATAGTCTTATAGATACCTGCCATTTAATCATACATCAACTTTAGTAAACAAATTATTTACCATTATTTTCAAGTAGAAATTAAAATTAAAGTTACCATTTCATCCCAATCAGTTTTCCATGTCATGAAGCCTAGTGCCAACATTTGAGTCACAACTCCACTCATCATTCCAACCCATATGCCCTTCAAAATCATCAAATAATTTTATAATTCCATATCACTAAAAGTCATCTGTTATAATTATTAACGATCGAAGGCACACACGATATATGCGTAACATAATAAATAAAAATTACGTAAAAAAAATTGAGGAATACAAGGAGTAACGAAATATATGAGATGAAAAGAAGTTGATAAGCGCGCGGTTACTATAATTTTTAAATTAGAAATGATAATGAATCTTATCAGAAAGATAGATAGTACAAAAAGCCTAATTTTGATTTCGAAATGAATGAGTGTTTGCTAAATAAGGTTTAGTCTATAGTGCCCATGTGCTGCATCCAAGGATCCATTTTTTTTGCATTTGAGATGTTCATGTGAACATCTCAAATGCAAAAAAATGCGGCCGTTGGATCCCCATTCGGGCACTGCCCGAATGGGGTAGCATAAACTAAACCGCTAAATATGTAATTCACTAATTTGTCATTGGTGTTACATTGACTGACTAGAACACATCAGTTAGTATAAATGTCTCATACATTACACTGCCCGAATGGGGTAGCATAGACTAAACCGCTAAATATGTAATTCACTAATTTGTCATTGGTGTTACATTGACTGACTAGAACAAATCAGTTAGTATAAATGTCTCATACATTACATATAATACATTAAATATAGGAAAGATGAATGCATATAATCCTAATGACTTTGAAAATTGTTCTTATTACCTTGACTTGAAAATGAAGCACATATCCAAGCACAGCTCCAATGGGCAAGCCAATCAAATAGTAGCAAATAAGATTGATAAGTGCAACCTTTGTTTGCAAACCTGCTCCTATCGCCACACCTGATATAAATGGTGGAAAGAGTACTGATCAAATATGACAGAAAGAACATACGCATTCTCCGAATTTTCGAGGTACGATGCTTATGTTTCCTGTTAGGGGTATGTAATTTCGTTTTCTTAAAAATAAAAAGATGAATATAACATATGTAGAACACTTACCAGAGAGGACTGGGTAAATGCCATTGAGCAACACTGAGAAAGCAAGCAGTATGTGAAGGTCCGATACGCCCTGAGCAACGTCGTCTTCGTCCGTGAACAAGTATCCGAGTTTATCACCAAACACTAAGCAAAGGATCCAAAAGAACATACCTATAAGAAATGGAGGTGATCCATCACCACTTTTATTGAAAATCTACGTGGCTTTAGCATCTCCCCTTCCTAGTTCATTCGCAACTCGCATGCTGTTGAGAAAAAAAAAGAGAAGAAAAAAGAACTGATACCTATCAAGATGCCTTTAGGCAGCACAGACTCGTTTGAGTGATTTTTTTTATCTAAGTAAAAAAAACTAACGTACATTGAAGCACCCATCATTCCTAGACTGATCATGAACTCCCAAGCAGTGATATTAAGGCTGAAAATTGTCTTATCATGAGTTAGTGATCTTGGTTATTTTTCTGACAAGTATGCAATGATATGACTTGAAATCAAGGCCGAAAACGGTGAAGCAAACTTGTTTTGGCGTGGAGGATTACTTACCAAATAGAGAAGGCGGATATGGCGACAGTTGCATTTTTCATATATCCAGCCAACAAGACTAGGATGACAAAGTACCACAACTCCAAGCTATGTATGATATATCAGACCATTTGCACAAGAAAATAAGTTGATAACTTTTTGTCACATAAAACATAACAATTGAAGTAACAACATGAATAAGATTTTAGCATTTACCTATGAATATCTATAGGTATATAGTTAATCTTGTGCACCAATTAATTATTGGATTTTAGTCGCAACAATCAAATGTGTCAATCAAACAACATCACACGAATTAGAAGAAGATAAACAGAGTTTTGCTTTACCAGATCGTGAGGCCGGACGACGCTGAAAGCTTCACAACAAGCAACACATCTCTCAGTGCAGCAACACTTAACCCCTTCCATGTGTCTTGACACCATCCACCAAAAATGTTAGGAATCAATCCGAAATTTAAAGATCGAGAATTCACCAAGCAAACGAAACACACAGATAAGAACAATAATCTTAGAAATCAGATAAAACCAACGCACACAGATCAATCAACCAACTCACGCGAAAGCGATTAAACGACGCAAGTATTTACGTGGTTCGGCAAAGATTTGCCTACGTCCACGGGAGAGCAACACACACAATTTTATTAATCACCAACAGAACAATCCAAGCTCAAGAACAGAGCTTATTACAGAGATGGACAACAAAAAACTCTCAAGCTAGATACAGACTCAATTCAAGATTTTGATACTTGAATTCTTCCCGTCACAATCTTCGCTTGTTTCTCTCCTCCAAAATCTCTATTTTTCTTCTCTCATTATATTCTGAAGAATTTGATTTTCTGTTCTTCTCGTTGCGGCCAGCTTCCATCTGCTTATATAGAGAATTAGACCGACTTTCATCTTGGGATTTAGGTCAACAGTAACTTATGACCCAATTATAAAGTCAACATGGTCCAGCCCGATAAGTCTTCATTCATCAGTTTGATCCTGCCACTTGTATTTCGATCAGTGCAGCGATCTGCCTGCAAGCGTATAGCTTCTTGGACACTTCATCTCGATCTTCATAACCACGTACACATAAATACTCGTGAGCAATCTATCTGCATGAACTCATCGAAGTACTCGTCTGACCATAACAGCGATATGATCCCAGTAATACAGATCTGGCCATGAAACTCATCTGATCACCGAGCTCATCTGATCTGTACTATTCGATCCGATCTCTTCTCTTTTCCAAATTCAATCTGATAGAAGCATTACTTCAAACAATCTCCGCCTTGATTCTTTCAGAAGGAATGTTGCTCATACTATCCTAGCCGTCTTGGCTATTTGCATATCTCAGCATTAACTAAGTTCCAATAATTTCTTAGAAATTAGCAATACGGCAGTCATGACTTAGTCATAGCATCATGCATGGGTTTTCCTTCTGATGCTATCTTCACAAGGTATCACATCTCCTTTTTCAATTACATCTCTCATGAAATGCATTTTCACGTCATTATGTGTTTCGATCGTTCATGATAGACTTGGTGTTTCGTTTCAAGTGTATTGCACTTTGATTGTCACAGGGTACTACAACTTGATCTTGTTTTACACCCAACTCCGCTATAATCCCTTTTAACCTCAATCCTTCCGTTTGCTCTATGGCATTAAACTTTAAGTTCATACTGCTATGAATTCTGCCTCAGTGGTTTAGGAAAGAGCAACCACTGTCGGTGTAAAATTTAGACTTCCAGGTGTATCGCTGTGTGCCATAAAAGGGTGAACACATAACTAGTCAATCGACTTTCTCCTGTCTAAGTTCCAGCCAAAATCTGAATCCACATCATCCAAATACCGGATCATATTCCCATCTTGGCTGTTTCTCAAACTTCAATCCCAGCCAGGTTGTGTTTATGGAGGATATCGATGAATCCACTTTCAAAAGTTTCCCAATGATATGTTCCCGGATTAGCCATAAAATCTTGAC